>NC_135498.1:51634984-51729984 GCF_052857255.1 Amblyomma americanum
AGAGTTCAGTTTATATCGTTGCTCTTAAGAGCTGGTGCACGCATGCGTACCCAACAACTCTGGACAAACGCCTTTTTTTTTAACGGGAAAAAGTTTATGAACATAATTTTTTCCATATCTTGTAAGGTTTCACTGTATCAATCAATATATCCGCAGATCTCCCGTCGGCAGGCTCGCATTTTTTTTTTTTTTGCTATTGACGTTTTTGCTATCGTCGAAAGCGTTGCCATCAATTTTCTATGCCAGCCTTAACTGCTGGATGCCGGCGATGGAAACACTACAAAAAAAAAGATTTTTCGGCATTTCATAAGAATGGATCATTACCATATTTTCATATGAGTACGTTACAGTTTTCCAATATTCAAAATTTTTGGCCAAGAATGTTGGACATACTATCATACGCAACTGAGCATATCACTAGCAATAGAGAAACAGTGCAGTCCCAGTATCATTCAGCAGTGATAACTACGCAAGACAGAGCCCCTGGAGCCAGTGACGTCAGCGTCACTGTGCAAAATGACAATTGCCGCACTTAATTCTGGGCCGATGAGAACGTTATTCATGTCATACTGAGCTATAAGGGTCACATGAGCCGTGCAATGGTAGCGGTACCTGCGGTTAATCGTCCCAAAACTGCACACGATCCAGGAGGGACGACGTATAGTGGACGGCTCCGAATTAATTCGACCGCCTGGGATGGCTTAACATGCGCTGACATCGCACAACACACTGTCGCTATTTGCATTTCGCCTCCCCTTGTTTACTGCGCCCTACTACAAAACACTACTGACGATAAGACGCACGAAGAAACAGACAAGTACATACGAGGCGCAGACTCACAACCGTTTATTAGACGTGTAACACTTGCTTTTAATACATTTCCAGCGCATGATGTGTTCGGATTGTGGTCGCGATGGTGCGCGATTAAGACTATCTCAGTTTGTGTTAAGCGCGCAGCAAACCAAGATGCAGAACCAACTGACCCCGGTTTTAGCACTGCTTGATTTCGCCTCTATCGAAATGTTCCACCCGTGGCCGGGATCTTTATCGTCCTCGTATCTCAACCGCTGCGCCACCACGGCCAGTTCGTGATTAACGAAAAATAGGCCCTCTCGATTATCTGTGGTCTAAAATCACGTGACCCACGTTTCTTTGTCCCCGAGGATAAGGAAAACTTCGCAGTTTTCTTTAATCTAAGCAGCCAGTGAAATGTCACCATAGCTGTGCAGTTAATTAAAACAATGAAATAACTGAGAATGAATCGCGCATGACAGACAGGCATTATGTGGGCCATATAGGTTAAACTAAGGGAGGCAGGACACTTTTCCACTTGAAAAGTGGAGCACCAGGAACCGCATTTTGCAACAATTAATTCCCCGATTGATTATTAATCGGGGATTAAATCACAGCCTGACGACCGAGGCGAGGTTGACCAATTACAAATAGCCACTAAAATGAACATGTGCCACCGCGGTGGCCGAGTGGTTATGGCGTTCGGCTGCTAACCTGAAAGACGCGGGTTCGATCCTAGCCGCGGCGGTCGAATTTCAGTGGAGGCGAAATGCTGGAGGCCCGTGTACTGTGCGATGTCAGTGCACGTTAAAGAACCCCAGGTGGTCGAAATTTCCGGAGACCTTCACTACGGCGTCTCTCATAGCCTGAGTCGCTTTGGGACGTTAAACCCCCATAAAGCCATAACGCCATAAAATGAACACGTAAATGTATTGTTAGAAAATAAGGAGCAGGTTCGCCTAATTCCACGATTGCGCCATTGGCTGTACTTGTGAATTCAGGGTACCAACTATGACAAGAGCTAAAGAGGGCCAGGACAAGTAAACGGCCAAATATCGCACAAGCCCGTGTTCCCTTGCTTCCGTACCGTTCTTTTTTCGCGCTGTTTTTTTCCAAACATGCTTGCTCTCCAACTTGCCCAGTTCAGCATCATTGTGCAGTTCATATCGCACAAGCTTGGAATTCCCACTGTTAATATCAGTAAGTGAGGGATCGTAGGAGTAAATCGTTACGATTTTCATTGACTTCACGACTGATTCTCATGGTGATCAAGGCGAGTGCGTGAAGCTAAATGTTTTCGCCACGGTAATACGCGTCACCATAAACGGTAGCACTGCGCATACCTTATCTCTCTTGTTGCTTCAACAGAGGTTACTTACGTAGATGGAAGGAACAATCTCGTCTTCGATCAAAAGAAGCGAGAAGAAACAATAAAAAAACGGCTGTTTCTTTACCCAACGAAGCTAGGCGCCCTGCAGTGTCTCCACAAAGCCCATAGGCAAGAAAAGCTCGCCGCCAAGTATAGTCGAGGACCGGACCGTAAATTCCGGCAATGACTCGATGGAGCGCGTCCCGTGGCGTGCAATCGGCCAGCGCGACACGCACGATTGACCTATTTTCGCCGTTTTACGCTCTTTTTACGATCCTCAGCTCGCGCGCTCAGAGTCCCACACTGGGTCCAGGCGATGAGCGAGCAGAGCCACCCAGAAACCACGACGACTTCCCCCATGAGACGAAGAGTAGGCCGCGGCAGTAAAACGCGGCACAGCTCCCCTTAAAAGATCTCCACACAAGCGCCGCAGATTCTCTTTCTGTGCTGGCTAGCCTCGAGATTGTGATAAGCTTACTCCTCCAAAACTTAACCGATCGCGTCTAGATGGTTTAGAAAGGGTCAGCTTAATGGGGTACCGCGGCTGCATGTACCCATTTTTTTTTTTTGCTACACAGTCCGCTTTCTGTAGAGGTATGATACCGGGCAGGAACCTCGTATAACAATGGCACTATTTTCTAGGTAACGAAAAGGCGGATAGCTTAACTCGCGAGATCACGTACCGAGCTGAGCAGCCACAAACCCTGGGTCACCACTATACCGTTGAGATCGGATATTCGGAGATATTGAATTTCCACAGAGGAAGGAGGATTAGATACTCTCCTCCGCATAAGTCTCTAACGCAGCAAGAAGCAGCTAGTTGGCGGATGCTGCAAACGGGAACTTTCTTTAACTTACACATGCTATACAAAATGTATCCTACACAATTCAGGGACACATTCCCGTGGTGCGGGGCAACCCCACTCTATGCCATATCCCTATGCCATATCACCTGAGAGTGCGAACGCAACTACGCATTCCACCAACACAAAACCCCGCGTGCGGAGCATGGGAGAGCCGGCTCGCCAGCTGCGAGCTCACTGCCCAGAGGGCACTAGTGCAGCACGCAAGCGAAGCACTAGGCTCAGTGGAGCCCTGGAATAGGGGCCCAACCTTGCTGAAAGAGGTCAAGCGTCGACAGCGATGAAGACGAAGACTGAACCGCCAATCTCTTAAGAGGCCTCAATAAAGGTTCTCTCTCTCTCTCTCTCTCTCTGTACCCTTCAGTTACCGCCTTTCTCCACCCTAAACACCCTCACCAAGTCATACCCAGCAATTCTGGACAAAAGCATTATTGAGAGGAAAACCATTTATTAACGCACTTCTTTCATGTAATGTCAGGTTTCACTATAAGAATCAACACATCTGCAGATCACCCGACGGCGGTCTTGAATTTTTTTTTCTATTAACGTTTTTGCTATCGTCAAAAGCGTTCCCCATTGTTTCTCTATGGGAGTCTTAATTGTTCGATACGACCGATGGAAACACTTTAAAAGAAATATTTTGCACATATCAGAAGAACGGACCATTACCTTCAATATTACAGTAAATGTTTCTTACATTTTTCCAATTTTCAAAATTTTTGTCCGAGTAAGCTGGACTTGAGCATAAGGTCGGATTTTGTACGCCATTTTGTATTGCGGATTTTGTATGTTGTTTTTAATTTTTCATTAACGCGCCTTGTTGCAACGGCCAGCAAGACATCAGAGTCAAGAACCAGTAATCAGAGTAGCATTCATTAGGAACACACTAGAACAACGGTGGCCAATTCGTTTTAAAAAAAAAACAATCAGAAATGCATCAGGAAAAGGCACCAGGAAGTCATGAGAAAGGCATATCAGCCTAATGTCAAAAGTCACTAAAGTTTCTCAAAACAGTCATTACATGTCTTTTTTTTTAAGAGGAGATTTGTATTAATAAACAGAACAGGGATTGAACGCGACAATTTTCCCAGGATTCATGTAAAACTAAAGAATTAAAAAGTACGGGGGCGCCTAATTATCATTATGCGATGACAACGCGTTAGTATTAAGTATTATCCTTGTTTGAAGAGCTAAGGTTGCTGGCTTAGTGCATAAATCAGCGAAAGCTGATTGCACTGGCGGCTGATTGCACCTTCTCCACAGCAGCCACCCGTCGAACTGTTCCCGTGGTCAGCCAACACCCTCTAAATACTTTCTTCAGGCCTCTCCAGGCCCTCCTTTCCACACGCGCTACGTCACGCCAAGTGTCCGGTCAGGCTGCTCACCAAGCGCGGCTCCGCTCCGCTCGGTTGTCTCCCTCGATGTGCTCGCGCTTGCCCGGGCAAGCACAGACACGAACGCAGTCTTGCAGTGAGCGTCTAGCTGCTGCTTGAGTCTTTCAGCCTGGCGTTGGGTGCATTTCCGTTCGCTCCTCGCACGGCTGTGTCTGTTTCGTGTGGCCGTTTCTTGTGTGGCGTGCGTACCTGTGCTAGCGCACGAATGGGAAACTGATTGCCTGCCGTGTAGCGAGTGCAACTTCGTGAAACATGGGCCGGTGCTGTGTTCCCGGGTGCCGCGGGAACTACCAGAATGGTCCCAAAGTACGTGTTTATTGCTTCCCAAGAGACGAAGTACGAAGAAAAGCCTGGTTGCGAGCCATTCCACGGAAGGATTTCACACCTACAGAGCATTCGAGGGTAAGACTCTGAAATATTGCTTAATAGGCGCTGGTAATTATCTTAGTTGTGAGCTGTCGCTCCCGGAAAGGCATGCTGTCTTTGTAGGCAATGATATCACTTCTTACACTTATGTATGAATTGTCCAGGAAGCATTTAGTTCTGTGGATGTGCATAAGGCTTGTGTAAAAGCTGTGTAAATATGTAAAAGCTGTTCACTATTCAGACTCTTTTTACTTAGTGTTTTAGGCAATGGAGAGTCATGGCGAATGGCCTTGCTTCATTTTCTCGTGCAGGTGTGTGAACTGCACTTCCACGCAGGCGACTTCATTACGACGTTGTCACACCAAGATGAACTGACAGGGAAAATAATAGAGGTGAAGCGTGACAGGCTACAGTTGAAGATTGATGCTGCGCCTTCTGTTTTTCCAAACTGCCCAAAATACTTGTCCTCAACGCCTGGACGGAGTGAATCGCCAGAGACGAAAAAAGCAAGAAGGGAAAACGCTGCTTTGCAGGAGGCTATGAGGAAGTCACTTCAGTCTAATGAGCTTGAACAGAAAAGAAACAAAGTTTCATCTTACGAGGAGTTCAAATCTAAGTTGCCTGGAATCTGCAACACGAAATTCTGGACCGTTTCTGTCGATGAGCAGTGCGTTAGGTTCCTTCTCATCGAGAATGATCCTTCACCTAATGTGAAATGCGCCTTGGTAGTTCTCCCTGATCTGTCACTTTCTGTTTTCTTGAATGGAGTGAAGCTTCTGTCGCTTCCTTCAGGCAGGATTCTGCCAGCTCAAGTATGCGACACCTCCAGCCTGTCCTTGCTGCTAGAAGAACTCGAGATAGGCTTGCATAATATACCTGAGGTGACGAAAGAGTCGAAACATACTAAAGTATTGCAGTTTGTCGGTTCACTGCTTGCAGACCTCATTGAGGACAGTGATACGACGAAAGAACAGTCTTCTTTGCTGAAATTTCTGGTTGAGCAGATAGAGCTTCTCCTCGCGAAACAGCATGTGTATAGCGCAGAGCTGCTGGTATTCGCCAGTATTTTGAATTCAATTTCTCCTCACGCATATCACTTCACAAGAGCTGCATCAAGAATCATTCTGCCCCATCCTTCCACACTGCGCCGTGTTTGCTCAAATTACAAAGCTGACCCTCTTGTGGAGCAAAATCAACCGCACTGTCTCTCCTACATCCGAGAACGAGTCAAATCAATGAAAGACCACGAGAAGACAGTGACCCTGATGATCGATGAGATCCACATAAAACCATACTTCGACTACAAAGGGGGCACAATAGTAGGATCGTCGGTTCATTCAACGGAACCAGCAACAACAGCCCATGTGTTCATGGTACAATCACTCCTTTCTGCAAACAAGGACGTCATTCACATATTACCTGTGAGCAAACTGAGCGCAGAAATTTTGCACGAGCATGCTAAGAACATAATCATTAATGTTGAGAAAATGGGGCTCAAAATTATCGCTGTGATAACGGACAACAATGCTCTGAACCGCAAGATGATGTCGTTATTTGCTACAAGTCCTCAGGTGAGCATTGTCTATCCCCATCCAGCCGATAACGCTCGCCCTCTTTTCTACGTGGTCGATCCTGTGCATCTCTTGAAGTGCATTAGGAACAATTGGATTAACCAGAAAAACCCTGGAACATGCCTCTATTTCCCTGAAATGGACTTGAGTGGAGCAATGCCCGAAGGGCCTCCTCGTATGAAAGCTGCTTCTTTCGCAGCTGTGCGGCAGCTTTATTCTTCAGAGAAGACGTCGCTTGTGAAGGCTGCTTACAGACTGAACGCAAAAGCCGTGAATCCAACCTCAATGGGGCGGCAAAATGTAAAGCTCGCTCTCGACGTCATTAATCAGTTTGTTTCAAATGCCCTCAGGACACATGGTTCCGCGTTCAAGATTCCTCAAGCTGAGTCGACTGCTCTTTTCATTGACGTTATCCTCACATGGTGGCAAATAGTCAATGTTAAGACCCCTTGCGAAGGCCAGAGGCTAAGGGACAGCATGCAAGACCCTGTAAGGTCTGTTGATGACACACAGTTAGCTTTCCTGAGCGGCGTTGTGGACTGGTTGGACGCTTGGGCAAGAATAAACATCACCAGTGGCTCGCTGACGAAAGAGACTCACAGTGCTTTGCGACTGACATGCTATTCTCTGGTAGAACTCTCGCGCTACTGCTTAGAAGAACTTCACTTCAAGTACGTACTGCTGGGCAAATTTCAGACGGATGCGCTAGAAGACCGGTTCGGCCGTTACCGCCAGCTGGCAGGATCACAGTACCACATTTCCGTGCGTCAGCTCTACGAATGTGAGAAGAAGCTTCGTCTTCAAAAACTTTTGACATTTCCACGCGAGGAAACAGAGTTTGAAGACGTAAGTGAGGATCTTGTCCCATGCAACTTTTCTGTGGCTGTCAGCGACGACGATATTACACACGCCCACTCTGACATGGATGCTATTGTCTACATTGCAGGATACGCTGCTCATGCTGCTTTAAAGAAGCTTTCATGTTCTGCTTGCTTCAGCACATTGGTGATTGAAAATCGAGAGATCGAAGCGGAAAATACTGCCATGATAGCTAACCTGTCGAGAGGAGGGCTGAAGTTTCCCCAGCCATGCACAGTTCACATGGTACTGATGACTAAACTAGTTGCAGAGAAGTTGTCTTTTGGAGCAACCGCGGAAGATTTTCTCTCCTGTAGAAATCAACGTGGTGTCGTGATTTCACAGACGATTTCCCTCCTGGACGAACACGACATTGAGACATGTGAAAATGGCCACACTGCACAAACTCTCCTGCGCTTGGTAGTACGCGTTGCAACCAACGTTGTTCTAAACAACTTTTGCAAACTAAGAAATGATGCCATACAAGACAATGCGCAGCAGAAGGCCGCAGCCCGGAAAGCAGCAACGCTTAAGAAGAAGTAAGTTTTATTCCCAAGCAATAAAAATGCTTTGCGCACACTTCATTGCTGGTGTCTCGTCGTTTTTTATTGTAAGGGTCAGATTAGCTGTACAAATACTCAACAGCGCAACATTATTGTGAGTGTCATTATTGCTGTGTGTGAAAGCTTTAAGCAAAACACAATACAGAATAAAACTAACACAATGCGCAGTAGACGGTGTTTTTTTTTTTCAATGTTCACGAACTTCTACTTTAACAACTAGATATACGCATGTGCGGTCTGTGCGGATGGATTTTACCGCACGGCAGACATCATGTACGTGATAGAACCTAATAATTAGATGATTAATTGAAATTAACTAATCAATTTTTTATTATAATGACCAATAATGCGAAATTGGCGGCCGTATACTAAATTGTTTATTATAAAAAACTGTATTAGCAGCTCGAACTTTCTTGACAATAAGGTGTTCTGCAATAAAAAAAATATATAAAGCAGATAAAATGATAGCCTAAGGCGCGCACAAACTAGCGAATTTCTTTTCTGCAGCAACGACAAAAATGAAAATGAAGGAATCACTTATAAGGCAGCTACGTACGGCAGTACCCGAATAGTGCAGACGGGCGCGGCGCGCTGAAATCGCGGAGCGCGGGGCCTGCACGGTCCCTTGGCGTGACGTCACGCGGCCGGTGGAGAGGCCTTAGCATTGAGAGGGTGTTGGGTCAGCACGCTCAAGTTGCTCATTCCTCCGCCCGCGTCAGAGTCTCTTCCGTCCCTCTCCGGTAGCCACCCTCTTGCCACTTCTTCCCATGGCAGGTAGCCACCTTCCGGTCTCTCCCCCTACAAGTGTAGACAAGGATTTCCCTCTCTACACATTGCCACCTGCCAACGTAGCAAGTGGTAGGCGATTGGCAGGTTGTGTACACAACACTACGCCTGACACTTTTTCTTTACGGTGGGCCTTCTAATGCTAACTCATTTATAACAAGGAGGAAGCTACACAAAAATAAGCTGCTGAATAAGCTGAACCAAAATAGGTTCCGTGCGCCCCTAAGAGGAAGGATTCTTATTCTTCACGTTCTCCTCACATGTTGTTCGCGCTCCTTATCAAACGTCTGATCAACTTACGCGCGGCGTAGTATCCTATTTTAGGGCAGGGCAGTTCTTAAGTTGGTACTGAGGCGCACAGCGTGAGAAAAACAAAGATAAAAACGCTCGCAAAAATGCAAACGCGCTGGTGCGTGCTCTGAATTTCGATCTATCTTCTCCTACCATCGCTTCCCGGTCTGTTTGCCAAGATAGAACGCCTCCGCTGTCCAGTCTGTGATTCTGCGCTAACCCTTTTTTGCGCCCTCCGCAATAACTATCTACTCTCAGAACCCGACGACTGTTAACGCGGTAGCGTTACAGGCCCCTGTCACTAGAACATCCAATGCCGGCGTTGTGAACGAGAAATCACGGGCTCGGCTCTTGCAGGTGGTCCCCGGACAGCAACCTATGGGAGAGAGGTGGGCCACCTATAGGTCACGTGACCTATAGGGAGGAAGGTGGGCTACCTATAGGTCACGTGACCTTACGGCGTCATCACAACCTACCCACCGGATAGTGACCAAACTGGCCGTTAATGACTGGTCGTTCGGTAAGAGCAACTTAGGCTGCACAAGGCCGACCACTGGGAGCACCTGCCATCACAGGGCAGTGGCACCACTACGCGAGGTGGGTTTTGAGGACACCCAAGGATCTATGATTGCAAAGTAATGAGGACACCCAAGGATTTATGAATGCAAAGTACAGAATGACTTTCTGCATATATGGGAATTGCCATATTATGCTATCGCGTCATACCCTAGTAAGGCGGAGCTTAAGTGTCCAGCCCAATTTTTATCGTAATCTTCTAAATCATGAGTGGTTGCTTCCTTGCCTTCCTACTTTATGGTGCGCCGTTCCTGAAAACAAATAAGCACCTGCGCTAAATACTAGGCTGGTAATGAGAGCGGCACTCGGAAGTATTTAAGAATTATTCTCTTCATAGTCTGCAGTTCCTTTTCCAGTCAGTACTTGTAAGTTGCATCACCTTGCAGCGATTTCCACGCTCTGCTTCCACTTCCAACCTGATCGTTATTTTTAATCGCCGTACAGTCAAGTAATAGATAAGATTAGATAAGCGGAGAAGTATTAGCGTAGACGTAGGCCGGATTTATAAACTACGCCTGCTGGGCACGCGTGGCGGTGACCAGGTATACGTATAGGCTAGTACGTCAACGCCTATATATGGCTAATGCTCTCTAATAAAATGAAGCTGACAAAACGTTTTCCCCTCTCCCTCAAAACACCATTCTAACCATGCTCTCCTCTGTAAGCCCCTCTCCACGCACCGGTTAAACGTGACATCCATCATTCAAGACCAATTTGTTCCTCCCTAATCCTGCAAGCGTTTCGGCAGCGTTTCGAACGGTTTCGCGCTCTTCTTTCTTTAGTTTCGGATTCCAACAGAAGCGCGAACAGAACCTGAATCGCTCGACGGCGAGAAGAGTCTTTCAGCGGCGGTTGCAGCAAAAAACATCATCACCAGCAGCAGTCGAACGGGACCCGCCTTTCAACTTCCAATCACGTACGGCGTAGCGAGGATCCCGCGAGATCAAAGCCAGCCTAGGTGGCGCCACAGTACGGCGACGAAGCCCAAACGACTTCGCAAGCGCGGTGAGGTGGCAAGTGCGGCAGCTACTATATAGCCTGTACGAGGCCCTTTCCGCAAATAAGGAAGACCAAGAGCGGAAGCCGTCGGTCTGTGTGTGTCTGTACGTGCGCTCTTTCTGAGAGGCGGGGCGTCAAAGCCGCCGCCAGCGCCGCTCGCGGGGCATGGGAAGAGAATTATTTTCTTTCCCGCTGCCGCGGGTTCTGCTCCGCCCGGTTGACACGCCGAAAGAGACAGGAACTTCCGCGAGTGTACTGTTCTCTAAAAGAGTCCGTGATTAAACAGAAAATAAAAAAATGTAAAGAAGAAAACAGTACGTTACGAGAAAGCACAGACAGGTCACCCTGGGAGAGGGTAGTTGCGGGTGGGATTGTCTGTATTTCCGCGCAGTGCGGGAAACCAACGAGTGAAAGCAGAGAGCTGTGAGAGGAGGGGCGGGTGACAAAGGTCAACGCGGAGAGGTAACACAATGGGATGCATGCAAGCCGGCTTCGCACACGCGTCTAGTGTTTATGCAACCCGCACAGACAGCGAGATGATGAAAAAGAACGTTGGAAAGAGAGAAGAGACCTCGGTCGTCGGTCACGGACTGTTGAGCAAGGAAGGCAAGCGGACGAACAGTTTACAAAGACCTACGAACGGCCTGCTGTTTCTATTTCTGGATATGCCCAGAAGAGGAGGCGGAATATCCAATTACGATGCAGTGGAGATAACATTCGTTGGTGTGGGCGATACAAAGCAAACAAGAAAAATAATGCTCTGCCCACGCCGCCAATGATTGCACATTCGGGTTCAATGAATACAACAGAAAAGAGGAATAAGTAAGATACGACTGTTCTCATGTTCGAAACCAACTGAAAGTAAGGACTCGAAAAAGTACGATAGCGGAAACTCGCGTCGCAGCGTCGAACTCTAACGCCCCTGACAGGGACCTTATTATCGAACTCAGCGTATGGGCGCCCTCCTGTGCAAGAAGCATGCATAAGAATGGAGCGCGGATACCCCGTTGTTCTTGCCAGACACACAAGATGGCGCTTCAGTAATGGCGTTAGTAGGCGTTAGTAAAGTCAGGCGTTAGTGAAGGCGCCTTGAGCGTTAGGTGATGTTACAGGCCAAAAAAAAAAAAGCCTTTGGAAGACAAAGGGAAAGAAACAATCACAACGTTCAACGTGTCTCACTCAACAAATCTGATAGTGTAACCAAGCATGTACACATACAAGTCACTCTAAGGAAAACAATACCAACTCGAAGACCCAATAATCGGCACCGTTTTCTCGCGGCACAAGTGTTCATAAGCGGCGAAAGATGACACGACCGCAGCCTCGACGACAACAGCCGCCCAGAAAGAAGAGCGCGTAAGAAGGAAGGGGACAGAGCTGCTTCCTGGGCAGCACTTCCGTAATAGGGGAACACACCGCACGAAACACCGAGCAAACCAAAAGTACAAAGAGAAAGCGAGAGGATACAACAACAAAAAAAAGAAAAGCAATCAGAGGGAAGGAGGCAGGTGTCTATTGTTGGAAGTGTGCAAGCCCCCGGCCGTCGCTGTCTTCGCCTCTTGTCCCTCTATAGGAGGACCATGTTTGCTCATTCCCTGTTTCCTCGTAGCCTCGGTCGCGAGCTCTCCCCGACGCCGCTTTGATCCCGGCACACCCGGTCGGGGACACTGTGAGGGTGGCCCGCCATAGCATCGTGTGTGCTTGGATCACGTCTCCTCCTACCCCGCCCTTCTCTTCCAGCCTATCAGCTTCGTCCTGTTCGGCGGTGGGTCTCTCGTACAACGCCGCCCCCTCTGAGCCGGCACCCTATATAAATTTATTACGGGCCAAAAAGCCGATCCGTCGGGAGCCCGTCCTTGGCGGTCCGGATAGTGCCGTACAGGGGAGCTCCAGGCTCGCGACACGCGCACTATAGGAAGCGACTGTGCTCGGACGCCCCATTATTTAGACGCGCGCGAGCCCCGATCCTTGTTCCCGAGGCATATTTGCGTGCATCATTTCCGCATCAAAGCCTCGGCTAAAGATCGTTTCGCTTGATCTCGCAGAGTCGATTAATAATGCCCAAGATGAAACCGGCCAGAGCACGGGGACACAGCGATGAGGAAGTGCGCTTTAAACGCTTTAAACGGGATTAGGCGAGAATTGACGTGTACGTCACCATTTCAACCTATGCGCAGGCATTTAAAAGAGTATATGGCCATTTGACGCCACCTGGGCTGCAGGGTCGAGAACTTCCAACGTGCGCCAAATGTTGCAAGATTTAACGGTCTAGTCCATAACACTGATGCATCGTGCACAAAAAGGGATGACCGCCTCTCAGCACGAAAGTTTATTATCCTGTGTGACGCGTTGTGAATGTGACCTGTACGTGTCTGTGTCGTTGAAAGCGTGTTCGTAAACTGACGCGGCGCCGTCCCAGATGAGGAACACGAGACCCCCAGACTTACTTGTGCGTGTATATACGTGTAGTCACGCGTAAGCAGCAGGTAAGAAGCACGACCGTGGAGACAAAAGCTACACAAGACTAGCTCTCAAGCTGCGCGCTGAGGTGGACGCTGACGTGTCCGTCAGCGAGATGATTAGAACAAACATCGCCTTTGTTTTACAAACGCTTACGTCAAGAAATTTCGCCGGCCTGCGCTCTCCACCAACTACGTTGAATGTGTACGGAACGAATAGAGCTTATTGTTCAGATAAGAAAGCAAACAAAAAATGCGCCCTCTTTGTTTATTTGAAAATTAGATGCGCGTTGACATTCTGGCTCTAAGCCGGTTAGTCCTTCAAATAATTATGGCATCAAGCTTCTGTGCAAAAGAAAAAACTTGTGGAACTTTTTATTAAAAATGAAGTCTCTACTCAAAATATTGATATACTGTACAAAATACAGAACTCTTGAGCAATTCCAGTCACATCGACAAAGAGCCTAGTAGTACCTGAGGCAACAATCACTCACTCACTCACTCACTCACTCACTCACTCACTCACTCACTCACTCACTCACTCACTCACTCACTCACTCACTCACTCACTCACTACCCTCACCTCAATCCTGACACAATGCTGAAGACAGAGACAATAAGTGTACTGTAGTAATGTGCAAGGCAAGACAAGCACATCAAAAACCAGTCCACACTTGTCTCGCCGCAGCACTGCTGCACCGAAGAATTGGCGCGGGGGAGCCTATTTGCTGTTATAGGCCAGGAACCGTAACCCGCAGGGGGCGGCGCTGTCGGCGCCCAAAGAGCTGTCGGCAGCGGCTCGCGGAAATAAATGACACGCCCGATGATGTTACACGCTGTTAATGAGGCTCCTCTCGTCGCGTCAATAAAATGGATCGGGCTCAATGCCGCCGCCCGGGCACGGGTTGCTGCTGCTGCTGCTAGCGTCGGCCTCGTCAGCGGCGCCTCGGAGGCTTATTCCCGCTGTGTGTCGTCCTTCGCTGCCGTGCTTTCTTCTCCGCTACGATAGCGATGATCATCGTCTTCTCTCTCTGTCGGGCGGTGCAGTGCGAGTTGCGCAATACAGCTACGGTGTGGCACCTACAGGGGGCGCGACGATCTGCGACGCAAGCACGTCGAGTAACCCCGGCGCACCCGTTGGCGGTGCCGGTGTGGTTGCCTTGCAACCTATCTGATGTGATAGGTTGCAGCACTGCAACCTATCACATCAGATACCTTCGCGAAAGGCCGCCTAGAGGCGCCACCCTCTTACTGTGCATATTTCTTATGAATGAATGAATGAATGAATGAATGAATGAATGAATGAATGAATGAATGAATGAATGAATGAATCGTAGTTGGAGAGTATGGCACGTTTGGGGTAGTTTTACAGACTCTGGGCAATACCGTCGAAATGTCAAATGTCACTAGTTTACGCGCATGCGCTTTAGCTTTCTTCGGAGCTTGAATCTTATTTATATGTCTGTTGAGATGTTGTGTCAGCTGTTTTTGTGTGTCATCAAAGCGCAGCACAAGAACAAAAAAGTAAAGCGCGAATACTATCTGCAAATGAAGTGAGTCTTGCCCAGTCATTTTGCGTAAATAAAGAGTTCCCTAGAGCCAAGCACTCTAAGATGCCCCATAGATTGCTGCGTTTATTTGAACCAAACATGAAAATCTTAGCGATGACCTCTACCCTTTCAAAGTGTTTGTCAGGAGCGGTGGCCTTAGTGAGTAGGAACACAAAAAATACAATCGACCAATCGTTTTGTGGAATCATAGTCACGAGCAAATATAACGAGAAGATATGGGCTAATCGAAAAGGCCCTTCACAATGTGTTGATATCGATAAGATTTCTTTGGGCGAGTCATCCCAGCTTGGCTTTCTTAGTGTGTACACATACAATCGCCCTGAGCACGCCTACCCTACGCGCGGGCCATCCCCTCCACGAGACATTGCGTCCCCGGTTAACAGATCAAGCTTAAGGCCGAATGTTCTGCAGTGCTGCTTGCTGTCGCCTGTACACAGCAGTCCGCTCTATATAGTTACGGACAGCAACCGGCTCCTGGAATGTACCACTCACATTGCAGGTTGTTGTGTTGAGTGCGATAGTAAAAATGCTGCAGGATATGAATGGGCGATATATACAGCACGAATTCATCATCAATAAAAGGATATGGTCATATGTAGCTTTTAGAAGAGTAATAATAATTGTATTTTAAGGTGATGGGTTAATTTTTCTCCGTAGGTCATTTTGGCCGTTGTCCAGAGCGAGCCTCTGAAAGGGCGACTTGTAGGAATGTAGTTTCTACCATCAAAATCATGCCGCGATTCATAAAATCCGAAGAAAGCTCAAGGAGCTCGCGGAGAAGGTGATCGGTGCATTACTACCAGTCCGTCTCGCTTTAGACAGAAGAAAAAAATGAAATAGCATGCGTCCACAAATAATATGCTGCGGACATGGAGAAGACTGGTGTTAGGCGAGAGGAGGCGGCGAGTTTCGCATAATTTGGCTTCTCAACCAGCGAGTCGACTCGTGGTGTGTGTATGCGAAACCCTTCCCGAAATAAACAACACTTGGAAGTGAACACTGCGTGCGTCACTGCTGTGTCGTCTGGTCCGTTTCCTGACAGCGATGTCTGTGTCAAGTGTTGGTGACACCTTCCGGTCACCCACACTTTGTTTCTCTCCTACTTTCCTCTCTCCTTTTTTTTTTTTCTATGTCCAACATTCGTGGGCAAAGTTTTGAAAATTTAAAAACTGTGAGATACTGTTGCGGAAATATTGAAGGTAGTGGTCCGTTCTTCCGATATGCAGCACATTTTATTTCTTTTATAGCGTTTCCATTGCTCGCATCGAGCATTTAAGACTGCTATTGAAAACTAATGGGGAACGCTTTGACGGTGCCCTGCGATGGCAGGTGCTCCCAAAGGTGCGCCTTGTGCGGCCCAGCTAGGTTGCTTTTCCCGAGTGAAAAATCATTAACTGAACTGCCACCTGCCACGATGGGCAGTTTGCTCACAATTCGGTGGGCAGGTTGTAATGACGCCGCAAAGTCACGTGACCTAGGTGGTCCACCTGCCTCCTAGGTTGCTCTATAGGGACCACCTGCCAGAGCCATCCTCTTTATTTCTCACTCACAACGCCGACACCGGACTTTATGGTGAAGGAGGCCTGTAACGCTATCGCGTTAATAATGTTAACTATAGTTAGCCGCTTAAATAATATTTGATAATTAACTTTCCAACTATTACAGTCAGACAGCTGGCTGCAATGATAGATCTGTAGCCGTTCGTTCGTAAGGACCATATCAGTCTTTAGAGTTTCGAAAACGCGGTTACCCTCAACGCTGTGGCGCGACAAAATTTGGCTACTTCAAACTGTTACGTGCACTGGAGGGTTTGCTTTGTCTGCATACTCTTCGAAAGCGCATGTATTTTTTGGCACGATGAGCCAAAGTTTGTTGGGTCACAGCGCAGAGGGTAATTGCGTTTTACGAAATTCTAAACACCGATGTGGCGATTACTAACGGCCGGCCACACTAATTATCAGAAATTAGTAACCAGCTAAGATTTAAGTTAACTTTATTCGCCTATTTTCTGATGTCCGCCGACGCTGGTATTATTCTCCCGCAGGTAGCCGTCTTCATACCTCATTCAATAAGCCTGTTTTTAAGAACTAGCGGCAGGCTTCCTCGAAAAACGAGGCATATTAGCGCCACATCGCCGGTAATGTTTCTATCCTATACTGGCAAAATGCGTGAACTAAGACATGAGCGCTGGAGCAGTGCTTTCTGCGCAGGTCTGTACTTCAGTAGGCCTTGGCCTATACAGGCTCCTGTCCCCACGGCCATATACACAGTGCACGCTTCTAAAGGCGTCAGTGGTCTCAACGTTATTATCCTGGTGAGATTGGACCTGGAATGTTCAGCAGGTGAGCTCTGCAGTGCAGACACAAAGACGTTCTGCGAACTGTGGACGTAAAATATGGTCAAAATTGGGCATACAAGACCCAGAATGCATTTCAAGCCTTTGCCCTTGAGTGCCTATTGTGCTCAATCATTTCTAGGCATTTCGGAACACAACAGTAGTTAACAAGAACGGCCACGAGGCAATACAGTTCAAGAAACAGCTACTGAACATAAATGGCAGCCATGCAGTACTGTCGAGCAATTACCGAGAGTACTGCCACCGAACTTTTTTTGTTTTCTTTGTTCCTCGCTTATGTTCCTTGTTTACCGCCGCCAGGGCTCAGCCTTGTCATTTTGTCACGTGATAGGGTACGAGATTTCTCTGGAATGCTCGCAGCCGTGCGAAAGTGTTTCAGTATGTTCCAGACTGTCAAATATGCTTCAGGCGGCTTATCGCGAAAGTTTTCCGTCACCTTTAAACTTCCGACGGCAGAGAGCGGCCGTTATTCCGATCTTCCACGACAGCCAAAGCGCACTTGCCTGTGCAACCGCCGGCGCCGAATTCAGTTTTCTTTTTGAGGGCGCGAGTTCGCCCTGATAAACAGCTTCCGCGTTTCACGCAAGTCTGCCTGCCTCGCTCCTGGCCTGCCGTCACTGCTACGGAGACAGTACGATAGCATTTGCATAGGCAAGTGGTCAGAAGGCTGTCGCGTTATCTTGAGATGCGACAATAGAGGAGGGGTCCATTAATAATGACAATAACAAAACTCTCTCAGAAACGTCTTCCATTTCATTCTCCTCCCTTTCCACCTCCCCCCCCCCCCCCGCCCCCCGGATGTGACAGTGGCACGTGTACAGTCGCGACGAAAAAAGATTAGCACAATGACGTCACCGGAGCGACGAAAATCACACCGTGCGGCTGGCGCAGCGCCATGCTTTGCGAACACGCCTAGCACTTTTGTTATCGGCATGTTCAAAACCGCAGCGCTGAGCGTTGCTATCTGCCGCTGCGGTGGTGCGTCACAGTGCTAATCTTTTTTTCGTCGCGACTGTACCACACCCTCCCCTTCGACGGGACGCCTGGTCGAATTCTTTACTCACGGAGCCAACATAAACAGCCTCCTGCGCAGCTGGGTCACACTAGCCCTAGATGTTTTGTATCACCATCAGCCCGCGCAACCAACGGCAAAGTAAGGGCCAGAGCGCCAGTCGGACTGCGTTCCTCTGCTTACTTCGGGCCACGGGCGTAAACGAACAGGTGGCCTGTTCCCAGGTGCTCGGATATGCCACCTGTGAAGAGCGCCACTCGCACTACTCACGTGAACACACACGTGAGAAGGTGTCACCCACGCAGAACGGCCATCCGCGGGCTTTCGCGCGCGGCCACGTCATGTGAAGAACCTCGGCACAATGAAGGGACGTGGGGAACATTTTGCCCATTTAAACAGATCATCTATAACCTGAATTAGCTCTTTCTCTCTCACTCTCTTTCGTCTTGAATAGCGTAAAATGTAAGCTCTTAACATAAAGCACTTTCTTTTCCGACGACTTCGCATCTCTGCTTCGTCGGACAAGATACCATGCCAGAGAGACCTTGGACGACCCCACTAACCCGATGTCCACAGATCCCACCGGCGGCCGTCTAGATCAGATTATACCAGACGGCAATTCCCAACGCATAGTCCATGAACTTCTGTCACATTCACTGGTCGCGGGCGGCAGCAGTGAATTCTCGGTTGCGAAATTCCGCGGCGGCAACGAAAGACGACTATAGTTTGGAACTCAGAAATTCCTTCTTGACGCAGTCATCGCGGTGTGAAAGGAACGAATAGAGGTTTTAAAACAAGAAACGTCCCCCGCTGTTACGTTTCGCCTGTAACTATTTAGTACGGTGCAGAAAAATTGAGGCGTGCGCACCTCGCCTGCTCCATTTCTCAGATTTACGGTCGAACGTGAAAGTAACGCAATGAAATCCGAACAACAATCTCTTCTCGAAGCAGGGTCTTCTCTCGAAGAGTCGCGATCTGTTGCAATACAGCCATAGAAAGACACTCATCCCACTCTGCGAGTGACATAAATAGGATATATATGACATAAATAGGACATAAATAGGTCTTTTGACAGCCGCCATGCCCGCGCTGCCAGCATTACCCAGCTTCATACATGTCCCTTGGGATTGTCAATGGGCGCAAACCTATACTTCACGCGGAAGTCAACCGCATTCCAGAATGCATTCGGCCGTTAATATTGCAGGAATGGGCATCTCCATATCGTCTGTCAGACGTCCAGAAAAACCTCTGAGATTTCCCCACAATCCGCATCAAGGAAGAACCCTGCCAAAACACCCCAGCAAGCGCGCTATAAATGCGGTCAAATAAACAAGGAGTGCAGCGTCCCAGGGCCCAAGCCCCTTCCGGATTTTTCAAATTTTCGATTAAAATTTACTCTTTCTAAAGGTCGGAGCTACTTTTAGCCACGTCTTTCTATCTGACACCGTCGACATTCATATCCATGGCTTTACCTTTGACATTGTCGACACTCATGGCCATGGCTTTTCCTTTTACACTGCCGACACCCACAGCCGTGTCTCCGCCGCTGACACTGTCTTTTCCTTCTTTTTAGAGTTTTCCGTCGTAATCATACAGCATGGACTTCCCGTGCTGCTGCGCTCTGCCGAGCGCGCCTTATGAGAGAAGCTGATGTCATGACATCGTGGGATAAGGCACCGTCCCGCTCTATACAGGAAATGGAAAGGGAGGATGGGGATTTTGACACTAGATATTTTTTTTTGTTTCGAGCCCAAGAAAAGCAAACAAAAAATTTGAAAGCAGAGAAAATTAGGTTTCCAAAGACTCGCGTTCAGATCTCGGCGTAGCGGCATCGGCGTAACGCAATAACGGAACGGTCTCCTATTTTGGTAAACAATTCCACTGATCCCTTCTCAAGAGAGATTGTAGCGACAAAAACGGGGAATACAATACACGCACTCCGTGAAACGGCGGAAGAGTGACAGCGAAACGCGATGCGAAGCCGGCGTCTCTGCGCGTACACTCGGGCGTTCTTCTCTCTTTATATGAATCAAAATCAACGAACGTTTGAAGCGAACACCAAAAGGAATGGCTGCGCGCCACGCAAGACGGGTAACCAGAAAAAAGAAGACACCGATCCGAGCCGAGCCAATCTCGAGCCGTCTTCCAGCGTCGGAGAGCGAGTAAGTAACGCACTGTATACGTATATCGCTGCTGCGAAGGCCTGGAACGAAATGACATCTGGAGATAACCTTACAACCGCTTGGGCGCACCCGAAGGTCTGAAGAACACACACACACAAGCGAAGAGCTCAGAACGGCTCGATGAAACATCGCGGTGAAGACTCCGAAAACTAGCCAGAGCTAAGTTTGAACCGAAAAAAACGGAAGAACAGATAGGCGGAGAAAGCGGAAAGCGAACGGAAAACCTGTTCCGACAGGGTGACAAGCGCCAAAACCATTTCCGACTTTTCGAAGAGTCAGATAACGCGTTTGGGTGAAAAAAAAAAGAAAGAAAAATTACTGAAAAGAAACCAGCTATAGGAACACGAAGGGAGCTGCAGAGAAGAGCCCATATGGCCGCACTGTATAAAATACGTTCCGAGGAAAGAAATGACAGAATGTAAAAGAAAAGAGAAACAAGAGGACACTGGAAAGGTCAGACGTAACGCCAGCGAGTACGGTAGTGCATGGGACCGAAGAAAGACAGATGCGGGAGCTCAGAGGGGAAAGAGAAGGCCACAGCATGCAGCGTGAAGAAAGTAGAACGAACGAAAATGTAAAGAAAAAAGGAGAAAGGAATTGGCACGGCTACAAGAAAGAACCCTGCTTCTCCACAGGCGTTCAAATTGGCCCCAATTCGCGCGTTTCTTGGGGCGGCATGGCGCCGCATTGGAGCGGCGGTTCTTATCCGGCCGTTCTCTGTAAACGGACGTCGGCCCCAGGCTCGACAAGTACGTCGTCTCTAAAGCGCCGACGACCATTGTGTAACAAGAAACAAGAAAGGCCGAGACGACGACGGCAACATTTAGACACGGTACCCGCCACCCCCCCTCCTCCTCGGCCTTTCTCATTCCCTCACCCCACAAACAGCATTTCGCTCGTTACGTCTTGGGCCAGTTTTGCTGCAGGAGGCATGTGCGTGACTTTCCAAGCAAATAAAGGTTGAAGAGGAGAGAACAAGAGCTCGCCACCCTGACCTATCATGGCATTGTTCGCAGCCCCCTTTGAGGCGTAGTTTGTGCTGAGCGAAAGTTTTTGAGTTTATATATACTGACTTCTCTCGTTTAAAGACATTTAGCGAAAAGTCGGCAGGGAAGCGAGCGGGCCTTCTTTGCTTTCTTGTTACGTAGTTTTGAGAGAGTAATTGCACAGCTCACCTCACTGGCGACCTGCCGCCACCAGCATCTGCCCGCTTGTGCTGTGGTGTTTATTTTTCATTTTTAGTTTAAACTTTGTACGTCGCCGTCATACAGCCTGCAGCAGAAACGTCGCGGCGTGAACGCAAGGTTGAGCGACCAAACTTCGTTAACGTCACGTTACGTTACGTCAGCGGCGCCCACGCTTAAAGGGAGCCGTCCGTGCCAGCAGCAAGAGCGATACAATGGTACAGGGAGGCAGACAGGACCAGCAAGCACTGGGTCTCCGCGGGAGGTTTTCTATCGACGAATGACGCTTGTTTACTGGTACACAGCTTTCTCTGTTATCACTGCTATCACTGCACGCAATAACCTCTGAAGACTCTTGTGCGCACCAAACAGTGCGAGAAAGGCAGTTCAACACGATGGCAAGACGGGCGAGTTACTGATACAAGGGGTTGTTTATAAAATTCCTTTTTCTTGCGGACAAGTACACATTGGCCAGGCGGGTCGTTGTGTTAACACGCGCCTAACTGAGCATGCTAATACATTGTAGGCTAATAAACCTACGAATCTTGTTGATCATGTCAGAGACTGCAAATCTTGCGTCCCTTCTTTTCATCACAGTGATGTTTTGTACAATCACTCAACGCAGTTAACTAGGGAGATCATGGAGGCGTTCTATATGAAGAAAAAAAACTAGATTGTGCGTTAGCAGCCCGTCGGTTTGCCTGCAAGACAGTGAAGTTCGGTTCCTCGATCCCACATAGCTACACGTTTGTTTGCTTTGTTATCTTGTTTGATTGCGCTGTTTATATTCCTTATTTCCTGTGAATAAACCTTCAGTTGTGAGTTGTCCTGTTGTTTTCTTCACTTGTCCCTGTCTTTAGCGCTATTTTCCCTTAAGTAGGAGAAAGTACAGACTCGTAAGAAACATCCATGCCTGAAAGGCGCGGATTTCAGCAAATGGACTCTTTTTATTGCAGCAGGACTTGTTAAGAAAAGTACACACATTTGGAGGAATTAAGAAATGATGAAGGTCAAGTTCCTAACGTTCCATTACACAAGCTGAGTGTGAGCCCCTCTTGTGCCTTCCCTTGTCTGCTCAGTGTATAACGGCAACAACGCAGACGTGGCTAGCTGCTTTGGAAAGCGTGAAATAGGAAGCACGTGTGCTGCTGACCGACAGCCTGGTACGGCCTCAGCGGTTATACGTACTCCGCATGAGCTATTTTTCAGCCAATCCAATCCAACATTCTATCCAAGGCCGCAAGGCGTGCGCGTCGTAAACGCTGTAAACCCCATGTTTGATGCCGTTTAAAGAGATATCTGTCCTGATGTAAACACCGAGCTTACGTTTCTAGGTTGATCACTATGTGGTGACGTCCCCATGCATGTGCCATCTATGTGCTTTGTGACGACGATCACACGACTTGCAGCTGCTGGAGCGATACTTGTCAGCTACTACTATAGTTAAAATAAGTGAGTTCGAGTACCTCAAGTTTTCAACTAGCTGTCCTTTCTCTTCTAGAGTGCTGCACACGAAGCTGCCGGTCCTGTCGCCTCTCACCTTTCCCACCTTTTCGACGGTGCCTTTAGGGCAGTTTTAACCGGCCGTTCGCAGCGCCTACTTTAGCTATTCCGGGATCGTGCGTTCATTACCTTTAATGCCTTGGTTATACTCACCATCGCCTTAGGCAAATCTCGATTTCTCCATTGCAGTCTTTATTTTTTTTCTTGCAATAGTAGAGCCCTTCACCGCACTTACCTTCATCTGTACGTGCTCCTTCAATTCATAACTTTTTTCTAACGCTGCAGCTGCCGCGGTAAATTGGCCCTCCTTCAAGAAAATACACGTGAAACTGAAACTACTGTTAAGTGAATCCCTCTCTCTCTCTCCCCTAATAGCGCGTTTGTATTTCCGCTACTCCCATCGATTTTGTCAGCTGCACTAGCGTTATGCTCTGTGTGACAGATGGTAGGATCGAGCCGTAGCCGTTTTTTTTTTGGCGCCAGTATCTCCTCCCACGTGAATTCTAAAATTATAGCTGTCGAATTACAGTGGTGTTATAAAAGATATCCTGCGATAATACTGTCCTCTGTGCAATTATGGTCATTACCACGTTCAAACAACCAACAAACCGAAACTAAATAACGAAGAAACAATTAACGTGCAAGCGAAATAAGTAATCGTTCAATCAATGGACGAATTAGTCAATGAACATCTATAGCCAAACTTACACGCGTTGATTCGTGCGCACGTGCCTACTTTTGAGTGATTAGTGAGTATTGTCGGAGCAAAACAAAAATAAATAAATAAACACTTCGTGCGCATAAAAGAGTGAGACAATGTCAGCAATTTTAGATTCAATTGATATATCGATGACCAGCATCGATCAGCAGCAATTTGAAAGACCAAACAGCGCTAAGTGTATCTGGTATCCCAGAGCAAGCTGTCGTTTACCACACGTCGAATGTTTTCTTTTTAATCTGAATTAGTATTTTAGGCAGTGGTACAGCACACTGAGAGGACATACACCGAGGCTGGACAAGGAAAAAGCGATAACTTTCAACTGACTTTATTTGCGGACTAGGCCAATAAATAATCTGTATCGGAATTTATAGCCGTAAAAACAGGGGGCCCTGTTGCTAAGAGATGTTAGCACGCACTTATTTCTGTGCACCGTACAAGTGCTGGTCTTCCTTGACACCGCGAATAACTCGCAAGGAAGCAGCTACAACTTAAACACAGAGTGCAACGGCAGTCTAAACTTTTCCAGGGGGCACTGCGAAGCAGTTGCAATTAGAGCACCTTGCCTCACCTCTTCGAGAGCCTTAACTCGCCCTTTGCGCCCAACGGGCCTGCAGCACCTTGATTCGAAACTCATTTACAACTTCAAAGGAGTAAAATCACCGAGCACCTCTCACTGAACGATGAGGCGCCCGCGCAGACCGCTTCGATTATCTGCACCGAGAGTTTTTTCGCGCGCTCGGGAAGTTTAATATATTCGTTGCCCACTTCTCGCTTCGGCAGCGGTGCGCGAAATGCTGCTCACGCAAGGTAAAAATTTGCATTTGATTGAGACGGGGCAGCTTCAAGCACCCCCGGAAATGTCTTCGTGAAGCATCGCACATTGCTCAGTGGGCGTACATCGCCCACTGAGCATGAAATGATAGCATGATGAAATGATGAGCATGAAATTATGAAATGTAGCGCATTATTCAAACCAAAATGAAATGATAGTTGATGCGCCACAAAACCCAACAGACCCACAGGCACATCACAGGATGGAAATTCGGAAGCACCCATGATAGTGATCAGGAGAGTCAACGGGAAAAGAATGTGCACTCATTGGTTTTGATCAATACCGCTGATTGTCTGGTAATGAAGAGCTCTCATTTAGGCTATCGAGCGACCTAATTCGTCCGGTTCTTCTGCGCCGCTCGATGAAATTCTAAGTGAAAAGGCTCCCGTAACGATCCCTGGCACGAATAATAAATACCGTGCTCCCATGGTTTATTTTTCGCTAACCTTTTGGGCGATGAAACGTTGCAACATATTAAAAATGCAGCCGCTGGAGACCGTGATGGTTCGGTGTTAACGTAAAGACAAGGTTTTGTGCCCTGGATGCAAGAGAGCTTTAGTATATCGTTACTGTATACCGCTAGCACTAGCCGTCATCTGCACATGCGCTGTTAACGGTAGAAGTGTGCTGTAGTGACTTCCCTTAATGCATGCTGAAACTACGAATTGGTGAAGTGCATATTCCGCGACAATTCTAGTCTATGGGCTGTCATTCGTTACGTCGCATTTTTATGTAGATGGACTGTCATTCGTTACGTCGCATTTTTATGTAACACTTACTTTTTTTTTTTCGCTCATCGTATTCTGCTCGCACTTTAAAATGCCTGACATTCAGCTGCCATCTTCATGAGTTTTCATTCGCCGCATTTATTAAATAGGTATTTATTCAACAAGCTTTGCTTTCCTGCTCAGTAAAGTTTCACACAAGCGCAGTCTTTCAGTAAATTGATCGTTCGACCTTTGCGCGTATCGATAGATTCAAAGAAAATAAGTAGCCACGACCGATATATATCAGTGTCAGCTAAGCGAGAAGAAATAAACCAACAAACCATCAAGAGAGGGAAGATGCGTTTCGCGTAACAGTCTGCCTATATATCCGAGGAGGTAACACCCGGGGCTTCCGGGCTCGTGTGTTTATATATACCGCCCGACGCGAAGCCTACTGAGCCAAGCGAAAAGAAAACACAGGACCGACTCCATTTGTATAGGCGCACAGTCAAGAGAAGAAGGGTGCACACGCGCCGTGTTCGGAAGGACGCCCTGGCGTGATCGACTGCGCGCGTAACTGCACTCACAACAAGAAAGAGACGAACAGAGCGCGTGGGCGAACGGAGCTACCCGTGATGTGATCCCGTATACACAGACGGGCCTCGAACAGCAGCCCCTGTATACGTGCGTGTTGCCGAGCTGAGCGCGCGAGATTCGATCCGGACGTAGATCCGTTCTTCGTGCCAGTGCAGAGAACGGGGCTTCTGTATGCAAAACGGGTAAAACGGTGGACGGGGTAGGGAGGTGTGGAAGAGGGAATGGATAAAGCGGGTTAGGAGAGGGCAGTCTACGCGGAGGGATTTACTGAAGCAGGTCTTTGCGTTTTTCTCTCCTTCAGTGTAAAAGGGAGAGGGAGAAGGGAGAAGTGAGGTGTGGAGGAGAAAGCGTACTCGGTCCATCTTGGTGGCCGAGTTTGGGGCTCCCTCCGATATCAGGCTGATATATGGGGAGCCGCGAAAGCGAGCGTTCGTTGCCAAGGGCGCACGCCTTCGGAGCGGCAGCGTTTCGTGAGCTGAGACAGCGGGCCGGCCCATCGACCTGCCGGAGAAGCGCTGCACATCGGCGGGCGGGCGGTAGTGCGGCCTGTGGCAACATCACGTATAGGATAGTCTATAAAAAAAAAAAAAGGTTGTGTTGGCTGGTGCCGACCGAAGTGCAACCGCCGCCGCCGCGGTCCCGGTTGGAATGCCAAATGTGACCAACCTCCAACCGCGGCCGCCGCGAAAGACGTCGTCTCTTCGTTGGAAGAGTCTATAAAGAAAAAACGTTTCTTTCTATGTTTCTTTTTTTAGCAAGCCGCAGACCTGGGTCTATACGTTTGGTGCTGGATCGGTGAATGGTCAAGTAACCTTGCGGTGAATCCGAGCCGGACTTTTGTCGTGTTCGTGGGTCCATCATGGTCCACTTAGTCCCATTTTGTGGGAAGCAGCCGAGACTGCCGAGGTAAGGCGGTGCGAAGAAGAAATGAAAGAAAATGAAAGTAGAGAGAACGAATACCGCCTGTAACCGTGCGTTGCTTTTGCTGTTCAATTTAAATGGTTAACTAGCCTACATGACTTAAATATTGGGCTATGTTCTTGAGCTTACACAACTGCCAATGGAAGTAAGTTGTAGAGAAATATCTCCGAATTTATAAAAAAAAATGAAAGAGCAGGAGAACCCTCAAAAAAATAAAAAATAAGAGCCGCATGTCAACTTTCTGTAGAGCCCCATCGCATGAAATTTTCGAGCCACTTGAAATCTGATTTCGATCAAATGTCACCAGCAATTTATTAAAATGGAAGCCTGCAGGTAATTGGAAATTCTTTTATATATTTGTTAACGTCTTCTACGCTCAACAGCAATTAATTAATGACATTCAAGGAATAATATAGGAGGTGCAACAGGCTATTCATTTATGAAAAGCTCCGCTCAGAAAGTTATTGCTTTCCGGAACTAACAGTCCGCGTAACTAAACCTATACGGATTTAAAAAGAAATAACTTATAGTTTGCTTATAGTAGAGTGACTTAGAGCCTGACTCTGCGCCTTGTACAAGCCGGTTCATTTATATTCAAAAAGAAATTCTAGAGTTTTAACAGCTTGGTAAAGATATTAACAAGAATGTAAACGAAAGAAAGTTAGTGAACCCTAACTACACAACAAGAATAAGAAACAAATATTATCCGTCAATATTGACGTAAATTCGCTATTACTGCCCCAACTGACAAAATATAACTTTATAGTGGTTATTATTCAATTGCTAAATGGTTTGGTTTGGTTTATAGGGGTTTAACGTTCCAAACCAACTCAGGCTATGAGAGACGCCGTAGTGAAGGGCTCCGGAAATTTCGACCAGCTGGGGTTCTTTAACGTGCACCGACATCGCACAGTACACGGGCCTCTAGAATTTCGCCTCCATCGAAATTCGACCGCCGCGGCCGGGATCGAACCCGCGTCTTTTGGGCCAGCAGCCGAGCACCATAGCCACTCAGCCACCGCGGCGGCTCCAATTGCTGAATGATATCTGAATTGAACTAGAGTGGATCAGGATTTGCTGGATTGCATTTCTCTTGCCATGAAGTTTATGTCCGTGGAGATTCCGAATCTTTTAAACTATTCGTCCTTGGAACAGCTGCTGCGACCGTTTGCAGAATACGGCGCAGTACGAATATTTCGTGTTTGTTTGTTTTCACGTTATATGCCATCATCTGGAGCGCGGCCCCTTATGTGGCCTCGAGTTCAAACGCCGTTATAGCCCTCGGGGAATAGCGCCTTAAAAAGCAACTCCGTCCCTCCCGCTCCAGAAAATGCGTTCCGCAACCGTATTCTCGCTGAGCGAAATAAATGCGAACGTCACAAACCGGGCGATTTAGGCCTTTCACTTTTCCCATAAACTCTGCCCGCCGCCTTCCCGAAAGGAACACTGCTGTATGAATGCGAAAACCAAAAAAAAACGCCCCTCTCCCAGCCCCGCCCAGCCAGCCGGGGCGCCTGGATGTAGGCAGGAAATTTGATTCCAGCTGACCGGTCAACAACAATCTGCAGCACTTGAGCTCGAGGACGGGCGACGACGAGGAAACGAGGTTTAGCCTCGGACCCCCCCCCCCCCCCCCCAATGTAGCCTCACCTCCCTGGTGCAACCCACCCTGAAGCACAATGCCTCCCGGAAAGAACCTGCAGCTCTAAAAGGGTGGCCGTAGATTTCCAGCATTCAGCCCCACGACGAATGGACTCAGAACGGGCAAGTATGCAGGCGTGATGATATAAGAGGAAATTAGATGAGCGAATCATGTCACGGGTATGAGGCGTCGATGCTGCATTTCGCCCTGTTCAAAATGTGTCGTTCAGCGAAGAACCTCTCTCTCTCTCTCTCTCTCTCTCTCTCTCTCTCTCTCTCTCTCTCTCTCTCTCTCTCTCTCCTCTCTCTCCTCTCTCCTCTCTCTCTCTCTCTCTCTTCCTCTCTCTCTCTCTCTCTCTCTCTCTCATCTTCAACCTTCCTTCTGCTTATTCCTTCCTCAATTTCATCTTATTTTTCCTTCCTTCCTTGTAATCTTTTTCTGAATTATTTCTGTGAGCTCACTGAATGCGCCTTAATACTGTGGCATACTGTGGCATACACGTGGCGATAGTGTGGCATACAACTCTCAGTGACGGAGGCATCGTAGCTTGAAGCCGACACAGTGCAGTTTTAAGAATCGCAAATGATGTAGCGGATTCGAACGCAATAGTAAAACAAGTGCAACCAAAGCAGAGCAGATCCGCCTTAGGACGTGCGTGGCGGACACATTTCCGCGAAAGCAGTGATCGATTTGCTGCTTGGCAGCCAGCCGCATCCATCGTGCGTGGTCGCCTTGTTTTAAATAGGTGCAGTTCGTTCTCGTTTAGTTTACTTCGTTGTGCAGCACACAAACATAGGTACCGTTGCTGTGTGGATCGCATTCATCATCTGTTATAGTGTTTAGCCACTGCGCAACGAACAGTTAATCGCTCTTGAACGCAGTGTCGAACTAACGCAGTATGATATATGCCAGCAAAGCAGTAATCAATCTACTGGACATACTCAAATGCTCACAATGGCGCGATCGAGAGCGCACGCAATAATAGAAACTTCGCTTTCTGACTTCCGGTCGGTGGCCGACATCCTCCGGCTGCGGCAGCGCTGCGCACTGATTCGAAGTCGAACCGAATTGGGAAGCTTTCACTTCCGGTTCTAGTTTGTGTTCTATAGTTTAAAAAGGCTGCGATTTTCCTTTACTAAATGTCGTTCCAACGAGCTAAGTGTATATTTTCATGTCTCCTCGTTGGGCCTATGATAGGACTAAGACGACGGCGACCCGCAGACCACCACGTCAATGTGCACCCCCCCCCCCCCCCCCCCCACGAAAAAAAAATTGCGTGAATGTCACACACCAGCGATAACCGCGGTGAAGGCGGAGCGCCAATCCTGCAGACATTATGAGAATAAAAGCGACCTGAGACGAAGAAAAAGAGCCGAGGCTGAGTCGTCACGTCTTGCTGCTGCAGCCAAGCGCGAATCGCGGCTCGCCGAGTCGGCAGTGCTTTCCTATCCACGCTTCGATGAATGCTTTATATTCACAGAGGCAATACCTAGCACGATGTATGCCGTTGGCTGGACGCCCCAGGGAAAGGTTTTTCTAGCGCGCGTGTTGACCTTGGATTCATTTCCAGCTGGCTCTTACGTGCGCTCCCTATACGATTCTGTTCGCAGCCGCGCTCTATAAGGTCGCATGGAAAGATGCCCCGGAAAGATGCAGATTGACGATTCGGCTAGCAACAGGCAGACACAAGTTATAGCCTGGTAAAACCGGCTTGAATTGGCGCTGCGACCATTTTCGCGTGTATACAAAGCTGCTTGCAAAAAGAAACAACAATGTGTAATTTGCATGCGCGAACGTCTTTTAAATGGTACATCTATATTTCCTCGGTTATATCCTATTTGCTTTGACGCTACTTGAAAAGTGCACCGTGCTTTTCACGACATGATGCTATAGGGATATGTGACGGGTCGGCTAACATGTTACTGTCACGCTGGAAAGTTCGAAATATAAACGCAATGAAACGAAGCGGGAATTGACCAAATGTGCAGACGAATATTGCACAGGTGCGCACTATAATTCTATAAGTGACTGAAAGGTCCCCTAAAACCGTTTTCTTCAAGGTTGTTTTCCTGTTGTTTGGGCTTTCTGTCATCCTTCTGTCATATACAGAGAGATATATGTGCAATGCCTCTGCTGATGCTGCTCTGCGAGGCACCATCAAGCGCACTCCGCCAACAACAGAGGCATTAGGCTCACACGATAGGCCCATTCGGCATACTGCAGCTGACAGAGTGTATTTAACTCGAGCGAAAGCTGGCCTCCTATATTATCCTGGCAACATACACGTGGCATGACTTCACCACCGCCAGATATCTTGTATTGAAATAGGTCGGTGCGCAAGATTTAATACCTGCATTACAGCGCTAAATTTCGAGCCCGAATAGAGGTGGTTACTTTAAAGACAGCAACAGTTAGATACATTCTGACATGGCTAATTGGAAAGATATTGGAGAGGCTTTTACCTTGCCGTGGGCCTAGTCAAGTTGGTGGTGATGATAAGACGCATTCTAACGTGGGTTCATAAAAAAACTTTTGTCTTTCTGTCAGCTGAAAAACGCCAACACAGCATGTGAACGTCGACAGCGCGAGTCAGTAATCTTGATATGGATACGTATTCTGCATTTAGCAGTCGAGACTGGTGCTAGATGATCCGCGTTGAGTACCAGAGATATTCATGGGTAAAAGTGTTTCCCTCGCTGGCTACCCTGCGTGGTTGTCATTAAAAGCGTTTTCTCGGGGCACTTAATGTTATCCAGATTTTCAATGTGCGTAGCCGTATTCTAAATAGAAATGAGTAGAAAGTGAGTAAGCTGCCCTCTAGTGCACGAATGTTATAAAAAGGAGAGCATTAGAGGACAGCTTACTCCCTATTTACTAACATATAGGAGTATCCGTGTATAGAGTGCGCTGCACGAAGTTATGATGAGCTAAGCGGAGTTCGTATTCTCATCCTTGAGATTACATTTTGCGCCGAAACATTTACTTTGGCTGGCATTCAAACAGACCAGTAGCTCAAGATCGCAGCCCTTCCTAAGTTTCTTACGGAGGATATTTGTAAAAGTAGCGCTGAGAAATTTACAGGCGTGGTCTGTATTTTTTTCCCCTCTCATTTCAACCCTGTGAAGGAATTAAGAGACGTGGCCATGTCACAACAGTACCATGAGAAGAAAAAAATGAAGCGCGAATTACTAAGTTCAGCAAGGACATTGTTCTCCAAGGATAATGCAACAGCTCTGAGTATGCAAAACACTCGTTCACACGCACGCACGCACGCACGCACGCACGCACGCACGCACACACACACACACACACACACACACACACACACACACACACACACACACACACACACACACACACACACGCACGCACACACACACACACACACACACACACACACACATACACACACTCACAGAGAGAGAGAGAGAGAGAGAGAGAGAAAGAAAGACCGACAGACAGACGCGCGCGCAAGCAATCAAGCAATCACACCTAAGCTCCCTATCCCGCATGCAGGAACAAAAAAAGAAAACAAAATTGTAGTTTCTACCCGCCACCGCGCAATCTGCTCATTGTACGACACGTTCTCTGCGAGCCGCGATATATCTTGGCGAGGGCAACACCAGGAAGCGACGGGGAAAAGCGCAATATCGTTCGCTCGGGCGAAAGAGTAACGAGGGGCGCGCGCGACGGGAGGCCGCATTTCGGTTTCACCGCTTTCGCCCGGGTGGAATTCCGGCAGTGGGCGGCAGGGAGGGAGAAGAAACGAGAAGGAATTTAACAAGGACAGAAATAAAAGAAAAGGCGAAATACGAGGAAACTTTTCGAAATCTCAAGGCAGCATCGCAGTTTAACGGGATCGACACAGTGCCCTTGGAAATTATTTGGTATGCCTTGTGCCTCGCTGCGCATGTCGAGAACACGTACAACCAGTGATTTTCCCATAGAGGAGCGTGACGCATCCGGACACGCGAGCGCACGGCCGTGCTTTGTGGAGGGCCGCTCGTCGAAGATGGACGTCGAAGATGGACGCGCAAGAGGATGGACGTCCAGGTCCATCTTCTCCTGCGCCACTTTGCTGCGAGGAGCAGCTGCCTCGCTCAAAGTGGCCCCCTAAAAAAATGCGGCCACGCACTCGCGTGTTGCCACTAAGAGTTGACGACCCTGTACATACAACGAGCCGGCCGCCGACGCTGCATGCAGCGTTGGGCGCCGTATCTAGATCCTCGAAGCTGCGGGCTAGGTACGTCGGCTTCGTGCCCCTGATTCGTGTCCGCGAGTGAGCTTCCCGCGCGACTGCCGTGGCCGCGTGCCGAGACACCGCCGCGGAATGCGGGTACAGAGAGTCCGAGGGGAAATGGGGGAAGGTGAAGGAGAAATGGTAGTAGAGGCGCTCGCCGCCAGAGTTCCATCCTCGTTGCCGCCCGTGTAGAGCCAGCCAGCCGACTCGGACGTGACGGCGCGGAACCGTCGTCCGAGAAAAGAAGCATAATGAAAAGGAAACTCGAGAGACAGACGCGCAGCCTCGTTCTTTGGCTCCTTTCGGCACGACCGACCAGCTGGTAACACGTGGGCGCATACCGGCGGTATTAGGAAAGCCCGCAGCACACGCCTCTCGGCTCCCTCTATATACTCCTTCCTTCTCTCGCGCCGACAGGTTTTGACACTGGCGGCGCACGCTCTGAGTCGTCGCCGCATCGCGCGTGAGTGGGTATGCGTGAGCACAGCGACAATTCCTTCATTCCTTCAATTTTGTTCCTACTTTTCTCGATTTTTCATACACTCTGCAAGCCTTACCTCTTTTGTTTGTCTTTATCAGTTAAACATGCTCGCCATCCATCGTTTGACAGGCCCGCGAAAGTGCATTATTTTTATATTACCTATCTCCGCTACGCCTATTTGGTCCGCGAAAAAAACATATTTTCCATGAATTGCAAGGGTGTATGTGTGCTTCCGAACGCGCGTCGCGCGCACACGTTGATGCAATAAACATTTCAAGATTATAGAGGCGCCATGCGGACCGTGGTAGCGACGGAAAGAAACACAAACAAATGAATAAAGAAGCGGGGGGAATAAAAGGGGGAAAATAATGAGAGAAAAGAAAGGAAAACGTTTTACCCTTCGCCCCTCCCCCTCCTCTCCGTGCACGCAATACTGCACGCTCCTCTCACGTGCCCACGCGTCGTTTCCTCGGGGACCGCTTGCGACGTCGGGGCTGCGTGACCGAGACCACCGCCGCAGCCACAAGAGACGGAGGCTTGGGACGAGGGGGAGGAGACCGCGATGATGTTGGCGGCGGGCGGTGCGACCACCGCCGCGACACTGAACCCTCCCTCCCTCCCTCCCTCCCTCCCTCCCTCACCCCTTTTACCCGCCGAAAATAGACGGCTCGCCCCCAAAGCGGCAATCGCCGAGGCGCTCCGAAACCGGGCCGCGCCACTGTGTGCGACCGTCGTCGGGGCCGGCTTCTTCGTCGCCTCGCGCAGCTTTGTTCCCAGTTGGTGTGCAATCTGTGGGCGCTTAGAAACGAAGGCCTGCTCATTTGACGTCCTTCTCAGGCGTCATGCGGGCCACCACGAAGATCTGGAAGCCTTCGCTTCGCGCGCGTAGCCTATTCCGCATTGCTGTGAACTGTACACGAGATGGAGTGCATAGTCACACATCAGCCACAAAGCACGCATGAACGCGCGCGGCACGTTGGAGACGGACGCGCAAATTGTGAAGTACAAACTGTGCGCGCCAGAATCGGAACATGCTCGTGGACGCATTTGTGAAAAGAGCTCAAGGGCCGCTGCTTGGACGTGCGGGTTGGCATAATAGGACAAAAGAGAGTAGCCAGACGTGGAGTACAAATACACCAGAGCAGAACAAAATATGTGACAAGATGGGCTCCGAGATTCATACACGCAAGGCCTACATAGACCGTCTGTGACGTGCGCCCCCCCCCCCCCCCCCCCCCAGCACTGCTTCTCTTCTTTCTTCACAACCTCCTCCCCCATAAAATGTATTACAGTTTCTCTCTCCCTTTTCTCTCTTTTCTTCTCTTTCAGGTGCCAACTCAAAGTGAGGCAGTTACGTCTTTCCTACATTACATTACATTACATTACCTAACCTAACCTAACCTAACCTAACCTAACCAAACCATAACCAAAAGGCATCAAGGCAGAGGCAGAGCATATGCCTTAGCTGACTGCAAGTAGGATGTTTATGACGCAAGAAAAAAAATACGGAAAAACTCTTACTCGCATTTTGGCGCCGCCTGCGGTTCCAGAAAAAGCTCAGTGCAACAGTATGTGAAAGAACCGAAAATTAAATGCGTCCTATTTCTTGGCGAAAGTCGTTTACCGTTTGTCATGCCTGCTCTGTGGTAAGTCGCTGCTGTCCCTGTCTCTCCATGACGTCCGTAAGTAATGGGAGTTATATGGAAATGTTCGTTAGGTCCTGTTTCCAAGGCTGCGAAATACGCGGTACTTTCTTATTCCAAAATATTGTCTCTGTGTACGCAAGTTCATTGCGCGCACTCGGACCCCCATCTGGCACCGTCTCCTATAGTGTCTCTTTCGCGTGCTCCGAGGCCCAAAGCACGGAATGAATTTCCCGGAAGCACGATCCAGCGACGCCCAGCTGCGGTCGCATGTTATTGCAATCGGGCGAGCTATTACCCGCGGACCGGCCACTCCCAACTGCACCACAACCAACAACAGTCACTACATATACCGAGACGAGTGTATATGTACGGTGTTCAAGGGAGGATGCAGGGGGTACAGATTATGACCGGAAGTAAACGACCCCCTCGTGGGACTGTATACCACACATCAGCCCGCCCACACGAGACCATCCTCAGACGACTCGGAGCCGAAGGGCGTGGAACGCACTGCGCTTACTAATTGAGCGCCGCGCCGAAGGGCATCACTCGGCTAGCACCACTATGACGGTTGCGGGCTTACAGAAGCCACGCGTATACAGCGCGGACAATGGCGTTAGCAAGAGCCGGGCTCATATCGACACGCGCGCCACGAGAAATAGAAACGAAACAAAATGAAAGGAAAGGAGAAGAAAAGGTAGAGTGTACTCCACACTTAGAGGGAACACCTGATCGCTATTAAATAATCGATAGGATAGGATCGGAAAACTTTTATTGTCCAAAAGAAAGAGGGTATCCAGAGGGCTACCCGCCTAGACGACGGCCGAAAGGTCTTGACTCTCGGTGGTGGCTTCGGCCAGTCGGACTAGTAGCTGAGTCTCCAGGTCGGAGCTCAGTAGTAAGGCCTCCCATTGGTCTTTGGTCTTTCGACTTTATGTGTCATCCCTCCCGGGGGAGGGGGCATGAGGACGTTCCCATAGTAGGTGGTCCAAGGTGGCCCTAAGTTCGCAGTTCGCGCATTTTTCTGAAAATTGCCCTAGGTACATAAGACTCCAGAGGGTCGGGTTTGGAAAGGTGTAAGTTTGTAACCGGCGTCAGCTGATGACTTGGTATCTGGTTAGGGATCTATCCGCTGGACGAAGTCTAGCTGTGCAGCTGAGATTAAACGTGATTTTTTTTTTCTCTCGTACTGAAGTGATCGTACTGCGCACCTTCAATGGGTGTACCGTCTGTGACACAAAATATAGGCTTCGTGTAGGCGTACAGTGTATATATATATATATATATATATATATATATATATATATATATATATATATATATATATATATATATATATATATATATATATATATATATATATATATATATATATATATATATATATAAAGGAGGCCAACAGTCACCGAAACCAACGTGCATAGGGGAATGTTTTCTATTTTTAAATTTCTAATGCCAACCAATTGTTTTCTTCTTTAAAGAAAATTACTTATACTTATGTCGCTGGTGGGATCCGAACCCACGACCTCCGAATACCGCGTCCGGTGCTCTTACCAACTGAGCTACGGCGACGGCTGTCCAAGCTGCTTATATATATATATATATATATATATATATATATATATATATATATATATATATATATATATATATATATATATATATATATATATATATATATATATATATATATATATATATATATATATATATATATATATAGATATATATATATATATATATATATATATATATATATATATATATATATATATATATATATATATACACTGTACGCCTACACGAAGCCTATATTTTGTGTCACCTACGGTGCACCCATTGAAGGTGTTCAGTACGATCACTTTTAGAAGGATAATCTTTCTATATCACCATTTATAGGTATAACTAAATACATAACTATTAAGGAGTCGCAGACTGCAAGAAAGCACCATTAGTGAGTTTGTAGCAGCGAGTCGTGACGACTCGCAAGACGTTCCCATGGAAATAAATGTGCTTGCTTTTGACCACCACCAACAACAGCGGTATACTCCTCCGCCAGCCCCGTTGCAGCGTCTACAAATTACAACAGACACTCCTTCCCACCGCCCATTAACGGCGGCACAGCGAAGAAGACGCGCGTCCTTGTCGAGCGTGATGGTCGGAACGGACGTGTATCGGATTCAGTGGGCGGTGCTGTTGGAAGCGGCTGGCGTACAGGGTTACGGACAAGCGGAATCGGCTTCCGTCCTCGAGCTGCCCCGTACACCCTCTGTGCTGTTAATTGCTCCTTGTTGCGAAGACGGCATCGTTGTATCAAGTTGTCGCTGGCCAGCAGCAGCGTGAAGAACGCCGATAGGAGACATGGAATGTATACGACCGACAACTTTTTAAAACTGTTGGCAGAGTCTGCAACTATATAAAAAGTGCGTATTACTACCTGTCCTTGACTTCTGCGGCGCTTAAAGGCAACACCCTCTCAATGCTAAGGCCTCTCCACCGGCCGCGTGACGTCACGCCAAGGGACCGTGCAGGCCCCGCGCTCCGCGATTTCAGCGCGCCGCGCCCGTCTGCACTATTCGGGTACTGCCGTACGTAGCTGCCTTATAAGTGATTCCTTCATTTTCATTTTTGTCGTTGCTGCAGAAAAGAAATTCGCTAGTTTGTGCGCGCCTTAGGCTATCATTTTATCTGCTTTATATATTTTTTTTATTGCAGAACACCTTATTGTCAAGAAAGTTCGAGCTGCTAATACAGTTTTTTATAATAAACAATTTAGCATACGGCCGCCAATTTCGCATTATTGGTCATTATAATAAAAAATTGATTAGTTAATTTCAATTAATCATCTAATTATTAGGTTCTATCACGTACATGATGTCTGCCGTGCGGTAAAATCCATCCGCACAGACCGCACATGCGTATATCTAGTTGTTAAAGTAGAAGTTCGTGAACATTGAAAAAAAAAACACCGTCTACTGCGCATTGTGTTAGTTTTATTCTGTATTGTGTTTTGCTTAAAGCTTTCACACACAGCAATAATGACACTCACAATAATGTTGCGCTGTTGAGTATTTGTACAGCTAATCTGACCCTTACAATAAAAAACGACGAGACACCAGCAATGAAGTGTGCGCAAAGCATTTTTATTGCTTGGGAATAAAACTTACTTCTTCTTAAGCGTTGCTGCTTTCCGGGCTGCGGCCTTCTGCTGCGCATTGTCTTGTATGGCATCATTTCTTAGTTTGCAAAAGTTGTTTAGAACAACGTTGGTTGCAACGCGTACTACCAAGCGCAGGAGAGTTTGTGCAGTGTGGCCATTTTCACATGTCTCAATGTCGTGTTCGTCCAGGAGGGAAATCGTCTGTGAAATCACGACACCACGTTGATTTCTACAGGAGAGAAAATCTTCCGCGGTTGCTCCAAAAGACAACTTCTCTGCAACTAGTTTAGTCATCAGTACCATGTGAACTGTGCATGGCTGGGGAAACTTCAGCCCTCCTCTCGACAGGTTAGCTATCATGGCAGTATTTTCCGCTTCGATCTCTCGATTTTCAATCACCAATGTGCTGAAGCAAGCAGAACATGAAAGCTTCTTTAAAGCAGCATGAGCAGCGTATCCTGCAATGTAGACAATAGCATCCATGTCAGAGTGGGCGTGTGTAATATCGTCGTCGCTGACAGCCACAGAAAAGTTGCATGGGACAAGATCCTCACTTACGTCTTCAAACTCTGTTTCCTCGCGTGGAAATGTCAAAAGTTTTTGAAGACGAAGCTTCTTCTCACATTCGTAGAGCTGACGCACGGAAATGTGGTACTGTGATCCTGCCAGCTGGCGGTAACGGCCGAACCGGTCTTCTAGCGCATCCGTCTGAAATTTGCCCAGCAGTACGTACTTGAAGTGAAGTTCTTCTAAGCAGTAGCGCGAGAGTTCTACCAGAGAATAGCATGTCAGTCGCAAAGCACTGTGAATCTCTTTCGTCAGCGAGCCACTGGTGATGTTTATTCTTGCCCAAGCGTCCAACCAGTCCACAACGCCGCTCAGGAAAGCTAACTGTGTGTCATCAACAGACCTTACAGGGTCTTGCATGCTGTCCCTTAGCCTCTGGCCTTTGCAAGGGGTCTTAACATTGACCATTTGCCACCATGTGAGGATAACGTCAATGAAAAGAGCAGTCGACTCAGCTTGAGGAATCTTGAACGCGGAACCATGTGTCCTGAGGGCATTTGAAACAAACTGATTAATGACGTCGAGAGCGAGCTTTACATTTTGCCGCTCCATTGAGGTTGGATTCACGGCTTTTGCGTTCAGTCTGTAAGCAGCCTTCACAAGCGACGTCTTCTCTGAAGAATAAAGCTGCCGCACAGCTGCGAAAGAAGCAGCTTTCATACGAGGAGGCCCTTCGGGCATTGCTCCACTCAAGTCCATTTCAGGGAAATAGAGGCATGTTCCAGGGTTTTTCTGGTTAATCCAATTGTTCCTAATGCACTTCAAGAGATGCACAGGATCGACCACGTAGAAAAGAGGGCGAGCGTTATCGGCTGGATGGGGATAGACAATGCTCACCTGAGGACTTGTAGCAAATAACGACATCATCTTGCGGTTCAGAGCATTGTTGTCCGTTATCACAGCGATAATTTTGAGCCCCATTTTCTCAACATTAATGATTATGTTCTTAGCATGCTCGTGCAAAATTTCTGCGCTCAGTTTGCTCACAGGTAATATGTGAATGACGTCCTTGTTTGCAGAAAGGAGTGATTGTACCATGAACACATGGGCTGTTGTTGCTGGTTCCGTTGAATGAACCGACGATCCTACTATTGTGCCCCCTTTGTAGTCGAAGTATGGTTTTATGTGGATCTCATCGATCATCAGGGTCACTGTCTTCTCGTGGTCTTTCATTGATTTGACTCGTTCTCGGATGTAGGAGAGACAGTGCGGTTGATTTTGCTCCACAAGAGGGTCAGCTTTGTAATTTGAGCAAACACGGCGCAGTGTGGAAGGATGGGGCAGAATGATTCTTGATGCAGCTCTTGTGAAGTGATATGCGTGAGGAGAAATTGAATTCAAAATACTGGCGAATACCAGCAGCTCTGCGCTATACACATGCTGTTTCGCGAGGAGAAGCTCTATCTGCTCAACCAGAAATTTCAGCAAAGAAGACTGTTCTTTCGTCGTATCACTGTCCTCAATGAGGTCTGCAAGCAGTGAACCGACAAACTGCAATACTTTAGTATGTTTCGACTCTTTCGTCACCTCAGGTATATTATGCAAGCCTATCTCGAGTTCTTCTAGCAGCAAGGACAGGCTGGAGGTGTCGCATACTTGAGCTGGCAGAATCCTGCCTGAAGGAAGCGACAGAAGCTTCACTCCATTCAAGAAAACAGAAAGTGACAGATCAGGGAGAACTACCAAGGCGCATTTCACATTAGGTGAAGGATCATTCTCGATGAGAAGGAACCTAACGCACTGCTCATCGACAGAAACGGTCCAGAATTTCGTGTTGCAGATTCCAGGCAACTTAGATTTGAACTCCTCGTAAGATGAAACTTTGTTTCTTTTCTGTTCAAGCTCATTAGACTGAAGTGACTTCCTCATAGCCTCCTGCAAAGCAGCGTTTTCCCTTCTTGCTTTTTTCGTCTCTGGCGATTCACTCCGTCCAGGCGTTGAGGACAAGTATTTTGGGCAGTTTGGAAAAACAGAAGGCGCAGCATCAATCTTCAACTGTAGCCTGTCACGCTTCACCTCTATTATTTTCCCTGTCAGTTCATCTTGGTGTGACAACGTCGTAATGAAGTCGCCTGCGTGGAAGTGCAGTTCACACACCTGCACGAGAAAATGAAGCAAGGCCATTCGCCATGACTCTCCATTGCCTAAAACACTAAGTAAAAAGAGTCTGAATAGTGAACAGCTTTTACATATTTACACAGCTTTTACACAAGCCTTATGCACATCCACAGAACTAAATGCTTCCTGGACAATTCATACATAAGTGTAAGAAGTGATATCATTGCCTACAAAGACAGCATGCCTTTCCGGGAGCGACAGCTCACAACTAAGATAATTACCAGCGCCTATTAAGCAATATTTCAGAGTCTTACCCTCGAATGCTCTGTAGGTGTGAAATCCTTCTGTGGAATGGCTCGCAACCAGGCTTTTCTTCGTACTTCGTCTCTTGGGAAGCAATAAACACGTACTTTGGGACCATTCTGGTAGTTCCCGCGGCACCCGGGAACACAGCACCGGCCCATGTTTCACGAAGTTGCACTCGCTACACGGCAGGCAATCAGTTTCCCATTCGTGCGCTAGCACAGGTACGCACGCCACACAAGAAACGGCCACACGAAACAGACACAGCCGTGCGAGGAGCGAACGGAAATGCACCCAACGCCAGGCTGAAAGACTCAAGCAGCAGCTAGACGCTCACTGCAAGACTGCGTTCGTGTCTGTGCTTGCCCGGGCAAGCGCGAGCACATCGAGGGAGACAACCGAGCGGAGCGGAGCCGCGCTTGGTGAGCAGCCTGACCGGACACTTGGCGTGACGTAGCGCGTGTGGAAAGGAGGGCCTGGAGAGGCCTGAAGAAAGTATTTAGAGGGTGTTGTTAAAGGACGGGGTGAGAGAGAGAGAGGGGGGGGGGGTGAGAAAAGGAAGGACGGTTAACCAGGCATAATACCCGGTCGGTTACCCTCTACACTCTAAACAGAAAAGACCAGAAATGGAGTAAGTTGTCCTATAAGGACTCCCTTTCATAAAAGGGTATGCGCTAGAGTACAACTCATTCCCTTTCTATTCCCATATAGGCGTATTGGTGTTTAGAGTGCTTAGGAGAGTAGATGTGTAGGCCAGTTGGTGAGACATCAGGAGGCTATACACCGCAGCACAGGACAGACGGAGGTGACGAGAGTGCTACATATTGGGAGAAGAACAGAGAGTGAAAGAGAAGACTGGGAGAGAGAAAGCTGAGTTTTTCGCGTCCATGGGGAGTAACCGCGAGCATGGGTATACCTCGTGGCCGTTTAAAGCAAAAACAAAAATAGTCTTAAAAGCAGGCGCCCGGTCTCGGACGTTGGTCTGTGGATCGCATCCGTGATGGCTATGCCGGAAAAAAATTCGGAATGTGTTTGCGAAAAAGGCGATTCGAGGATATATGTATATCGCGGGAGCCAGGGAACAGGTGAGCCTCTAAAACGAGCGAAAGAGTGACGTCACTTGAAAGTGTTTTACGAAGCGGCGTTATTCTGAATATCAAAGCTGACGTGATTGTTCAGAAGTTTGCTTGCGGCCTCGTCGAGGTTCGCACATGGTATAGCACATGGTATAGTTGTTATTCGTCAGGAACATTTTCAGGGCTCGTAACTATGGCAGCTCAGCGCATACTTTCCGTTTAGTGCCCGTACGCGCGGCCTGTATCTGTTGTGGTCATCTCACATATGAAATGTGTGTATTCTTCTGCGCTTAAACTCTTTGCATCCCAGCTGCGGCATAAGCGGGGCTACAAAGTATGACTGTATTTCTGGTCATAAATGAGAAGCGAAGCTATGAAACAACTTTTAACATTGCTGCCACGTCAGCCGCGACGCAGTATTTGAATGTTATTGCGCAGTTTCACTTCTGCTTTATGCCGTATGGTTAGTAAACTAGTCGTGTTTGTGGTCGCTTATATAACCGCTGGGATACAAAGAGGTTAATTTTTTCCCATTGATTATAGATATATGTCCTTTTAGCTCTGACACGAATGAGCGTGCCAGACTAGCCGGCGTGCTTAGAACCAGCTAATAATAATAATAATAATAATAATAATAATAATAATAATAATAATAATAATAATTATTATTATTATTATTATTATTATTATTATTATTATTATTATTATTATTATTATTATTATTATTATTATTATTATTATTATTATTATTATTATTATTGGCTTTTAGGGAAAGGAAAAGGCGCAGTATCTGTCTCATATATCGTTGGACACCTGAACCGCAGCGTAAGGGAAGGGGTAAGGAAGGGAGTGAAAGAAGAAAGGACGAAGGAGGTGACTTAGTGGAGGGCTCCGGAATAATTTCGACCACCTGGGGATCTTTAACGTGCACTGACATCGCACAGCACACGGGCGCCTTAGCGTTTCGCCTCCATAAAAACGCAGCCGCCGCGGTCGGGTTCGAACCCGGGAACTACGGATCAGTAGTCGAGCGCCCTAACCACTGAGCCACCGCGGCGGGGCAGAACCAGCTATTTCCTTCCATGTATTTTTATTTTTATCGTGGTGTGAGCAACGCGCCCGCGTAGTGCGCGTTTCTCTTTATAATCTTGTGGAGGAGTAGGCGCCCTCGTAATGACTTTCGTGGAAATCAAATGTTAGCTTACACGCAGTGTTATAAAACCAGCATACTGTCCGTGCAGAATCCAAGATGAGCTTCGCCCCTGTGTTTACGTGTTTTCAGGCCGTGACTCCGACAAAATGAAAAAAAGAGAATGAAAGCATTATTTGACGAGCAACACAAACTGGCGTCTGGCCTGATCTTTCCTCGTCCTTGTGCTGGCGCGCAGCTTCGCCTTAACGCTATTCGTTGACTCGCACAAACAAGGTGGTCTCTATGGAAGAAGGCACAGTGTAACTGCGTCGAGCTCTCCACGCTTTACAAGTGAAAGATGCCCGCTAAGCCTCTCTCTGGTTGAGGAGACCCCTGAAGCGTTGGGGCAACTCTGAAATTGTTTTGAAGACAAGACAGAAAAAAACACTAAAAAGTAAGTGGTATAGGAGCTTAACGTAGTTAAACCAAGTACATGTGCGAAACTAGGGGACACTTAAGTTCCGCCTTAGGGGCTTCAGTGGGTTAATGCCCATATATGTACAATTGGTAATAAATTGCGGAAAGTCCTCATACCACTACCAGCTCAATGGCGCAGCGGTTTAGCGATGTCCCACTGCATTGGCAGGTGGTTTTTTTTTTAATACAGCCACTGGTAGGGTTTATGCGACCAATCATTAATTGAACTGCCACCTGCCACGGTGGTCAGTTTGCTCACAATCCGGAGGGCAGGTTGTGATGACGTCACAAGGTCACAAGACAAGAGGCACACGAGAAGATTGTTGCTCGGAGTTGGTACGTCTGGAGATGTGCTTGCGCACTAAAAAAAATAGCCACCATCCTCCGCCAAGGCGCAAGACAATTGAAAAACATAGGCGATTTAGCCACGCCGGACGAACTTTCTTTCGCGTTTGCCTGTCCCGACCTCCATTCTTCGTGGCTATCCACCACTGAGGCAACACGACGAGGAGCGCATTCGTAAGCGACTTAGAACTGACGTCGACTTAGCGTGCTCATTAGCAAGCTGTAGCTATGGCTAGTATCGTTTGTTCTGTTGTACCCTCCCACATGCTGTATACACTTGCGGCGGCTATAGTTTCGAATAGAGCAACTTGTAACAAACGGCCCGACGCGCTGAATACGATAGAACGCGAACAGCGCTTGGATTGCTGCCAAATTGCCTCCAGTCTGTATATAGGCACGCCACGGGTGTGCATCTGCACTCCCCAACTCCAGATTTATAGGGTCTCATTTATTCCACACAGAGTTATCAGGGCTCCGCTAATGAAGGGCTGCGAATTGAAAGAAAGCATAAGAGCGCAGGCGGGGATAATTCACGCTAACGCGAGCGGCAATTGTTGCGCGCCAGCATGTACGCGGTAGAAAGAGTCTTCTTCGTTACGAAACCTCGAAGAAGTCTGGTCACGACTGCAGCGCGCAAGACGAGCTACAGGACGAACAATGGAGCGAGCGCTTTCTTCGAGGGGCGCGGCAGCTGGCGTGGGCTTATTAAAACAGCTGTTCCCCGAGTGCCATTCCTTCCACAGGAAAACAGAGAGAGCGTTTAGCATTGAACAAAACAGCTGTTACTCCGTATTTTGTTTTTAGTCAAGAGAAGCTAACGTGGAAAGCGAAAATTCCGTTCGTCCATGCGATATGGGCACTGGCCAGCTTGGTTGTGTTATAGCTTCAGTGCGCCGGTGTCCTTATAGGTAATTCGGCACGCCGGCTTCCTTGAATCACCACGCTGCTTGAGCGATACTGCACAGTACCAGTTTTCGACTGTTTCACATGGTCCGTGCGGTATCCTCTAGCACAGCCCATGCAATGTAATCCATGTGATCGAAATTAGTCTGCAGTCCTCTATAACCAAGTGCTTTATATTTCACAACGTTGATTGATTTGATACGCGAAAATCAATCAATCAATCAATCAATCAATCAGGCTTGACTGGCTCGATGTTAAAAACCTCATACTCCTGTTGCCCGGTATATCAAAGACAAAGAATGAATTTTTCGAATGTACACGTCAGCAAAGCACAGAAACATCGACTGCGAATATGTAGCGCTCTATCTCGCATATTTCGCTAACCGCATGCGTCTGTCCATACCAGACGTCGTGTCTGCTGAGTATAAGATACACGTTTGTATACCTATCAGCCTAACCCCATTTTTGCAAAGGTGATCATTATTTTTGTTCCCGTGTTCGACTCGAAGACACTTGTTGGTCCACACCGTCAGTGTGACGCAGTCGTAATGATAGAAGGAGAAAGAAAGAAAGCGAGTAAAAACAATATGTCGAATGTATAGCGTCTTACACGTTTAATATCGCGGCAAAAGCGCTCATTCTGCATACGCTCTACTTTTATGTATCCCAGCCTGCACCAATCCATTGTTTGTTTTAAGGGCTAGACCTGTTTGGCCGCGCTCAACCAATCAGCGACCGCCGCTGGTGAAGAAGTGGTTCGTGAACGAGAGTTGCCGCTCGGGATTAGGCTCCTTAGTCCAACAACGCGGCGCCATAGTAGCAAGCGCACTTTCGCAAACACGGCACGTGTCTTGCTTGCCTTAACAGCAGCTTAGCGCAGTTTGCGCTCACTGGAACAAACAGACCTCTCCTTGGGTGTGTGCGCAAGTCGGGATGTGTACAATCCGGCTTAAGCGGCCGCCAAACATTCCTTGCCGCAGTGTTTACCGAGCAGAATCAAGAACATTTGGACAGCGTCTCAGCAATGGCACAGGCGCGGCGCAAGTGAGCAATGTTCGCCTCGCGAAGATTTGTGTCTCCTTGCGTACCGGGCTTATGACGCACGCTTCGAGCGTTGTAATAACGGATGATCAACGCAGCAATGTGTGATCAAGCTGTCGCAGTTTTCAAACAGCGACTGCCTCCCCTTACAAAAATTTCTCTGGACAGTCTGTAGACTGTCCACAGACTCCTGTCTATAAAGTCTATAGACTATCTATAGACAAAGCCTAGAGAACAGTCTATAGGCAATACAAATCCCATAGGCAGTCTATAGACAATCTATAGATTTATTGCCATGCACATTTAGTAGACTTTTGTCTTTAGATAGCCTATAGACTATGGATATACAAAAAGAAATATCTATAAGAAGGCAATATAGTCTACAAGAAGTCTATAGACCATAGGAGTCCAACGCAAGAGCCCACGAAACAAGACTTCATGAAAGCTTCAAGGACGCGAGCGCTCTGACTGAATCAGCGGCGCATACTGCTGAATTACAACCATCTAGTTGCTTCGTGTATTCAGCGACGGTAACTGTCCGTTTTTAGAACACGAAGAGACAAATGCGTCAGTGTAGCGAAGATAATTAAGCAGCAAGTCGCAGGGTTTAAGAAGGCTCCCTTATCGCATCAAAGACACGGGTATTCTTCTCGTCGTTACTCATTTGTCCCTCCCGCCCCCTTTACCCGATTCCGTGTAATGTTTTCCGCAAGAGTACATCCCTCGAGAAATTCAAGAAGGAAGTGGAAAATAAATTTTCCGCAATTTCACACAACTTACTTCGTCCCATCATTCAAATGCCTCGGTTCCGCTCCGAGTAGCCGAGGGGCGGAAGCATGCGGGCGTGCCAAACAACGACGCCGATGGCCAATCTCATTTAGAGCATGCAGCGCTGCTGAAGACACAGATGACGCCAACTAAGCACCAGGAGCCCAGCTTCCCAAGCTCGGTTCCCAACAGAAAATTACTTAAGAGCGACACGTGATTGGTCGGCTTGTGCACAGTGATCAAGCACGACAGCCAATCACTTTAGACCATGTTTCCAACACGCGAGCAGCTCAGTGGATTCGGCTCTGGATTGGAACCCGCTGGCTCTGTAGCCAACCCAGTACTGCACGGTTTTCAATGAAGCAGGGCACAATCGCCCTCGGGTCGTCCTTTTCTTTCTCGTGCATTGTCTCCGCATCCGCGGCAAGGATGCGGACGAGCCGGGAAGCAGAGCAGAGTTGCCGCGGGGCCTCCTTTTGTGTGTGACGGGCCAAATTACAGCAGCGGCAATGGTTCCGAAGAAGAGCGCATTGTCTTCGCGAGCCGCAGCGCCGACTGCCCCCTGAGGAGAGGCGTCGCAAGGAAGCAAGGAAGGAAGCGTGTGTATGTGTATGTGTATGTGCAAGGAAGCGTGTGTATGTGCACGACAGTGCGTACGTGATTAGGTGTTTGACACAGGCTCGAACTGAGACAGATAAAGAGACGCCGTCGTGTCCTCGTTACTGGAGGTCGCTGTTTACACGCACATAGAGAGACGCATGCTCCGGTGACGGATGTGACAACCTGTAATCCGTGGCGAAGTCGAGCGTAGCGACATCGTAACTGCTTGCGATTTAGGAGATGTGAAGAGACTGAAAAAAAAAAGAGCGCCTACATGCACAGTGGCAAAAGTTCTAATTTGAAACACTTCCTAAAGATGATGATGATGAGTTGATTTCAAAGACGCACGGACAGCTTAAAGCGAAAGAACACCACGAAAAACGTGTTCTGTCGGTACGAGGTTGGGTTACAGAACCATTCTTGCGAGTTTCTACAGCCGCGATTCATGAGTGACTGTTTTGTAAAAGAAAAATTCAGCAGAGGCACCGAAGACATGCTTACGTGTTTGAATGCGGGAGCATTACCGCCCCTTGGTGCACTGACACCCACCAATACACACACCACCCACACAACCAACCGTGCGTGTCACACCACCCGGAACGCTGTACGACGAGCAGTTGCATCACAATTTTGATATGAAAATTGGTTTTTGAGGAAAGGAAATAGCGCAGTAGCTGTGCGGAGACCTGGATGGACACCTCAACCGCGCCTTATGGAAAGGGGGTCGATAGTCTAGGAAGGCGTACAAATGAAGGTGCATATGTCGTCGGTTACAATCCCCGCCGCAAGCTAGCCTCCAACTTGACTAGCCCATGTCAAGCTATATGCAACGATAAATCGCATGACACCGCCTGAAACGCTGTACGACAAATGGTTGCGTCACAATTTTAGTACTTATGTTGTCTGGAAAACTGGCGCCACATGGAGCTCGGCCGGCGGTGAGCATATATAGACGAACGACACGCATATGATTGTCTGAAGTGGCGGTGCTCGGCTTGCTGCGTGCGCCATACGGCCGCTTGATGACGTCACCCTAGTTTTCTTGTCATCGCCGGGATTTTCTGTGGCCTCTGCGAGTACTCACACACTTGTCCCAAGTAGCACAAGTGATTGGCCCAACATTGGAACCGTATTGGCAAAGGCCGGCCCTACAAAGGGCCAGGATGGGACCATCCTGTTGCAATATTGGGCCGATGACCTGTGCTGCTTGGGAAGCCACCGGCTTTTGTCGTAATGAGACTAGTAATGTTTTCGTATTGAAACGCCACTCGGGATGAAGACAGAAGGAATAATACATAGCGATTCCATGTACGCAATAAATCTCCTCAGATTTCTGCACTGAAAGAATAAAAGGATCGGTGAGGTTCTCTTCAAAATTTTTTCGCTTCGCTGCCCTTGTATGTACACCCCCTTTTGTAAATCCGTCCTAAATTAATGTTGCCACAGCAACGCACTAATATCCATGCCGTCGTTCCAAAACAACAGCAGCAACCACCGGTGCAGACACAGTACGTGCCCGCGAATACACCGCGCTTCCGCTCGACGCAGGGCCCAGCAGCAACTTCCCCGTCCCCCATCGCCATCGCATAATCTGGCGCGCCGCGCGGATTCCAGCGGCCCTCTTATTATTAGGAAATACCCGAGAGCAACGAGCTAGGGATATTTGCTCTCGCCGTCTCCTTCCGCCGCATTACTCAATATACGCCCATTACATCGCGTGTATATGTGTGCGTGTGTGTGTGTGTGTATGCAGGACTAACCGCATTCCCCTGTTTTCCCTCTTCGATGCTCAGCTAACCGTTTTTTTTCTTCCCTCTCCCCGTTTGCTTATTCATTCATTTGGGCCGACGCGGTGCCAGCTGCAGCACGCAATGGGAAGCTGGAAGGGAGCGGTGAGAGAGGGAAAAATGCGGGAGAGGCGCTGTGACTCTGCGGTCTGCTGATGAGGCGGTGCTTGGGCAAACAGTAACGATTCCACGGGCGCGCGGTGTACGAGGTTTGCCACCGCTCCAGGGCATATAATGCGACGGATGGGCGAATGGCGGCAAAGGGTACACAATGCATCAAAAAGTCATGCCTCATTCGCACAGCGCCGGGACTTGGTACAGAGGGCGCCTGAGTATAGGGCAACCAGTACGACTGCAGGCACATTTGAGTCCATATATATATATATATATATATATATATATATATATATATATATATATATATATATATATATATAGCTGTCAGTCGAACTGATGACGTCATCGAAACAAAACAATAAAAAGCAAAAAAACGTTAAAAAGTAAGATATATATATATATATATATATATATATATATATATATATATATATATATATATATATATATATATATATATATATATATATATATATATATATATATCGGGACTTGGCACACAGGGCGCGTGAGTATGTGGCAACCAGTACGACTGCAGGCACATCCCCCCCCCCACACACACACACACACACATATATATATATATATATATATATATATATATATATATATATATATATATATATATATATATATATATATATATATATATATATATATATATATATAGCAGACAAGGCAAATGAAATGAGGGGCTCGTTTGACAAGCATATCTAGGAAGCCAACAGTCACCGAAACGAACGTGCATAGGGGAATGTTTTCTACTTCTTTAATTTCTAATGCCAATCAATTGGTTTAAAGAAAATTACTTTGGTAAGAGCACCGGACGCGATATTCGGAGGTCGTGGGTTCGGATCCCACCGGCGGCAAGGTTGTTTTTTCTGCTGGTTTATAAGTAATTTTATAAGTAAAGGCTGATAAATATAGCGCGCCTTGTAGAAATGTCACTGTGTATACGCAGACATTTACCATCACCAAGAATAACCCGAGGTATCGTATGAGGCTCGAGAAATCATTGACCACTGCGTCGGGTAGGCAGCTTCAGTTAACTGCCGAAAAAAATGCTGCAGTTTGGTGTATTTGGGTTAAACGAACAACTTGGAAGCGTATACAGGGTCAGAAAGAGTACGCAGCGCCGCTACTGGCCTTCTCAGATTACGCATGCGTCTAGAATTGCGACCCCAACGTCACTGTGGTCGAAATTATTCCGGAGCCCTCCACTCAGCACCTCTATTCTTTCACTCCATCCTTTATCCCTTCCCTTACGGCGCGGTTCAGGTGTGCGCCGATATGTAAGACAGATACTGCGCCGTTTCCTTTCCCCGAAAACCAATTGCAATAGCATTGTTTTTTTTTCTTTCTCAGTACGCAAGACTTTGCGTCTTCGGCAGAGTTAACGCATGCGGGCACACAACAAATAGCCAGGTTCCATAGCAGCACCAAGCAGCAACCAGCAGCGACCACACTGAAAAGCGCACACAGCCAAGCCAAGTAAAGCCAAGCCAAACCAAGCCAAGACTAGGACATTCCTCGGCCACCGCCGTCCAGCGCATATCGACAACGCAGAAGCAAATCGCAACGGGAGGGTGCACCGAGGAGTTCTCGAGCTCGCAACTCGGCCTGAACACGCCGGTACCGACGGACGTCACCGCAGTAGCCGCGCTTGCGTAAGGAGACCGCCGTGCAGTTGCCGGCGAGTGAAGTAGGTCGCAGCTGGATCTGATGTGTTCGCGGCATTCGCCGACGTATAGTAACGACGTGTACCGAGGGACGCCGCTGTGTGTACAAAAGTATTGCGGCGTTTTGTTTACATCAGTCGGCCCGCGTTGCCGCCGCTTTCCGCTCGAGGGAGCACTATGGCGCTGGTCATCCAAGCGCGGGAACCGGCGCATTCAGTGGACGCAGCGGGGACGGCGGGAGAGCGCCGGCATTTTGCTCGCGTGGCACGCTGTCGTGTGTACCCGTCCCTCCCTCCCCTTAAACCCTTTCCACCCACTCTTTATCGCCCACCTCACGCCTCGGTTATGCGGGGACAGCTCGCTTCTGGCGCTGTTCCCATGACGACGTGTTATTCGCTCGAGCGAATCGGGGCTGAGCGGTTTACAATGCGCGAATAATTAAAATTGCCGCTACACGAAACAGGAATGTCAAGCTGGGCTCGTAATGGAAATCAAGGGCTCAAGCAAAAAAAAAAAAAAATAGAAAAAGTAAACATGAAATGGGAAATCTTTTAAAGGGATCAGGCACAGTGGGCTGAAATGTCGACTTGTAGTGATATGCTGTTTACAGCGTCCAAGAAAGACAGTGGTGGGGGAGTGTGCGGTGTCAACAGTGTATTCGTTTGTCGCAGTGTGTTCCCAATGAATTCTGAAAGATATGTTCAGTTCTGTCATATTTAAGACACATTTATTTGTGTCGATGGTTGGCGAGTCGGTGTCTACAGTTACGTGCTCAAGCGCTGCTCTTAAGCTCGGGAGTTGGTGATGTTTGAGGACTATGGTGAAAGGGCACATATAAGTAACGCCGCTGAAAAAAAAACTACAAAAAAACGTTTTGATAGAACAAGATGGCTTCGATACAAGGAAACATCACTGAGTAAAAACCAGAGCCCTGTGAAAACAGAAGGCAGAGAAAGAGGATCCCTTCTCTGGAGATCATACACCCGATCCGGTCACCGTGTTAAACGACCAGACGAATGTCGGTTCAACAAGACGCGATCGCCACACCCAGTGAGCCCACTCAGGCGTGACGCTGCCGGGTGTTCTACAAAGAGCCCGAACAGAATGGAGTATAGCATACACTGGAGCCCCTGAGTCGATGCCGTACTTGTTTGTTCGAGGGCGAAGATAAAGGCGGTCGTTAATCATCCCCTGCGCGTCTCGTAGCAACCTGCTGGCTGTTCGATACAGACAAATGATCTTCCCCGGGGATTCCACGAGTAAACGAAAAAAAAAAGAAAAGAGGGAAGAAAGAGAATCCAGTCGTCCGTGCTTTCAGAAGCAGCAGCTTGAAATCGAGACGCTAATTCACAGCTTAGGCTGTTGTCACTGGACCATTAAAAACAGCGGGAGAAGCTGATTAACGAGCTTTCAAAACAAAAAGTGGACACAGTTGTTTGCAAGAAAATTACATCATTAAGAGAGAGCTTTGAAACGAATGAAACAGGGCAAGTTGTATAGATGGACGCATCCGGATGCCACTAATCCCACATATGAAGCCCAATAACTAACCACCTTGCTGACGAACACTCACGTGCGTGATGTGTAATGTATGGACGACACCTTCCTCAAAACGTTCGCACTGCTTTCTCGTGCTATGCCTCGTTGCCGAAATCTTGGCAAGCCTTGTCGTCGCGTCGAAGCCCCATGCACGTTCCGCACTTTCCAGTTGTCCGCAAGGCTATTTGTTACCTTAAAGAGAAGACGCGAAAGGGGGAAAGGGAGAGGGGGGGGTTGACGTTGCCAAGACAGAAGAAGTTTTCACTTTCCCGCAAAGGGCCTTTTCACCGGCAACTTTAAGTATTCCGCACACGCAAGCCAGTTTTTCTACAGCATTCTTTCTGCACGTGCTGTCCCCACAAGCAATCGGAACCTCCGTAGGAAAACACCCTGCCCGGCTGCCATCCCTCTCATTATACGACATCTTGCCGAATGTGCCATGTACTTCAAACGCAACAAGGTTCGGAGAGTCCGGCGACTCGGTTTGGATTCCACGGCGATACGCAAAAACGCCACACAAATACAAAGGCGGACTCTTTGAGGGCAAATTCCACTGCCGAGCATCCTTGGTCTTTCGTGCGCCGCGTATTTCTCTATCGCACGACGCACAAGCGGCGCACTCGTTGCGCAACAGGCCCCGCGTCAGACGCACAACGTCGTGCGCCGCTAAACGATTTCCTGGCGGACGACGGGTGTGCGGTGCGGGAGGCTGCCGAGCTTCAAGTGGCCCGCATGCATTCCGCTCGCGTCCCTCCCGCTGGTCATTCCTTTCTTTTCCGAGGCGGCCACCGCCGCGCCGCTTTTCTTCTGCGGCACAGCAACACGCTCGAGCGGGTCCCTCCAGCCGCATTCCGAATCCCGAGACCACAGCCGCCGCCCCGGGGTTCCGGCGTGTCCCGACGCCGAAGACGCGAGAGTCCGTCCACCAACGTGCGATGCATTTGTCCGGAGAATGGAGCTGAACGATAGGGAGAAAAAGAGCGCTGCGGTAGGAAATCAGTTCGGCTTCTTTCTTTCTTTCTTTCTTTCTTTCCTCCCTTCGCTTCTTTCTCCCCCCTCCCCCCCGCTTCGTTCTTTATTTCGTTACTTTTATCTTTCTCTTTCTACATTTCCTTCTTTACTTCTTTCTTCGATTTCTCTTTCATTCTTTCTTCGGTTCCTCCAGCCTTCGCTGTACGTTCTTTCTCCCTACCGCCTCAGCGCGCGACCGAGCAAGCAAGCCCTCGATCCCTGTCCCGGCATCTCTCGGCACGCGACGTGTCCACTCTACGGGCGCCGCTTGCTGGCCGGCCGCGCCGCCTCTTCCAAACAGGTTCTGCTCGATTGTGCAACAGCGCCGCCGAGGGCTGCGGAATCCAGGAACCAGGTGCGAAGAATGAAGCCCCAGAAAGAAGAAAACAAAAGGCGCGAAGAAGAGTTGCTGGCTTCTGCTGCTGCTGCTGCTGCTGCTGCTGCTCGCCTCACTCGCCCCAGGGAGGGATGCGCTGGTCTTTCTGCCTATAGCCGTGTGTGTCTTCGCGTAGGTGTGAGCGCTACTGCACGCAAGAAAGCACAAGGAAAGAAAGTGAAGCTGGGTTGGGTACCAAGCAGCGTAAACACGATGAGTATGTGCTGCTCCTGTGCTTCGTTGGCACGTGAAAGCGCGCGTGTGCGTGCGTGTGTTCACGACTATAGTAGCGTGCGGTTCTTGCTTGAGTGCACGCATGCGTGAGTGTATGTGGTCCCTGGAAAAGCAGGTTCAAGGCTATATACGCGAGGTGTGTGTGTACACAGCGCGGCGAGGTATATTGGGGCGTCGCCGAAGCTGCTGTAATTGCGTGCACTGTACGTGCGTGTTCGCACGCACTGCCCGGCGTCCTATAGATCTGGCGGCCTTCTTTCGTCCAGGCAAGAAAGCGGACGTGATTGGCACACCACAGTGGCGCAAGGCACGAACTGAGCATGTACCGTGCCGTGACACGGAGAGGAGGAGGCAGAGAGGAAAGAGATAGTACATATTTGGCTAACGTGAGCAGAAGACGTATTATAGTTGCTGTGTAGCTGGCGCTGAAGTTCTGCTAAGGAGACATCGAGGAGGTGTTGAGGCGGTTGATGTACGCCGCACAGGAGTAATGAACTAAACGCCTTGAACTAAAGCTTGAACTAAAATAAACTAAAACGCCTAAACGCCGGAGAGCCGAGAAAGTAAAATAACCATACCAACTAAACCAACTACATCAACGGCTACGTACGACTCCGCTCTATTAAGTTTTATTCCAGAGTGTGCTGTTGGATCGCTCTTTATTCCCACCCCCCCTGATGTTTTTTTGTACTTATTTGCATTAAATTGCTAGCTCTACTTTAATGAGCTACTCGGGCCGTCTGTCAACAGACGGGAGCACACGCGAGTCAGCTTTAACACGAATGGTTGTGACAGTCTTTGTGGGAGCGTTCCAGCGGCTCGGCTGCAGAAGCCGGTGGTAAGACGTCACGGTGCTTCGTCGTATTAAATGCAATAATGGCTGCATTTGGGCGAGTTGGTTTTCCATTCTGAACGTAAAAGCGCAAAAAACACAAGGACACAGACTAAGGCAGACAACACGAGCGTTTACTTCCAACTGATTTTATTTCATGCAAGAAGCGAAATTTATACTCTTGATAAGTGTCTGCACATGCTTACAGGGCAATTACCGCAGAGTTATGACTGATACCAGTTATCATGTAACACATATGAAAGATGTCAGATATGCCATCTCTTTTTGTGACAGCAGAATTGATGGAGCACTTATGCAATCATCCCCAGCTCGCGCTATCTCCAAAGCTTCCACAATTTCTCGGGTAATTTGGCATTTGTGCACGTAAAGGACTTTGCACTTGTGAAAGAGAGGACGACAACCCTCTTTACTTTTACTTTTGCACTTTAAACAATGAATGCTCATGTGCCCCCCTTTTTTGTTGTTCACAACGTAGTCATGCTCGCTCAACCGCTCGTTCAGGCATCGTCCCGTTTGGCCTATATAGTATTTTCCACATGATAAGGGCACTTTATAAACAACACCTTCACTGCATCTCACAAACGGCTTTTGATGCCTGATTTTGCAACCAGTTTTTCTTTGGTTTCCTGAAGTACTTTGCTTACATAATGACATCAGCTTATTTGGGGCAGAGAACACCACGTCAACGTTTGCCCTGTTACCAATTTTTTTGAGATTGTGTGAAATCTTATGTTTATAGGGAATGACTGCAAATTTCTTATTGGCTTTTGTCTCATCCGGCTCGTCCTGGCACTTGGCTTCCCATTTTTTCTTTTTGACAAGTCCTTCCGCCACAGAAACCAGCAGGTGTAACGGATAACCCACATCTTGCAATTTGTTGGACTGCAGGGGAAGGCTTTCTTCGATTGCATGTTCACAAGACTTCTTTGTACAGTTAAGAAACCCTAAACGAGCTATGTTTCTTTTTATAAGCTTTGAGTGCGCGGAACTGAAGGGTAAGGGCATTTTTCCATCCCTGGGATGATAAATCCAGCAAGTGTGGTCTTCTAGAAAAGTTAACCTGATATCGAGAAAGCGTATGCTACTGTTCTCTGGCATTTCATGCGTGACTATAAGAGGAGATAGGCTACACTTGAAATGATCTAAAACCTTTTCTACCGCCTCATTGAGGGTGATTGCAGTGGTGTCTAAGAAGATTAAAAAATCGTCGACAAAACGAAAAACTTTTAACACCCCTACGTCTTCAAGGCAGGCTAAAAGCCTTCTGTCACATTCAGCTAAAAACAGGTCACTTAACAAAGGAGCTACGCTGGACCCAATACATATTCCTTGCTTCTGCAAAAACAGATCGTCGGCCCACTTTACAAACGTAGAATTGAGATATGTACTTAATAGCTCCAAAAAACCCCCAACACTCACTCCCGCTGAATTCTGGAAAGCAATGGGGCCAGCGTTCTCAATACATCTTTCAACGCACTGCAATAATCCGTTTTTCGGCAAAGAATAGTAAAGGTCTTTGACATCGACCGAGAAGGCAAACATGTTCTTTCCATCGCTTTGCTTTAGAAAATCAATTACATTTCCTGAATTTTATCATGAAAGGGTCATCAACAACTAGCTGTTTTAGACATTTCTGTAGGAAGTCAGAGACTGGTTTTTGCCAGGTGCGCGCTTCCGAAACGATAATTCTTAAGGGACATTCCATTTTGTGTGTTTTAGCGGAAAAGAACATGTTAAGACTTAGATCACTGGCCTTTTCTACGGACTGAGCTAAGCGGGTTAAATTCAAGGAGATGCACAACTTTTTTGCTGTCAATCTTACTTTTGACAAATTTACACCTTTTTGCCTATCAAACACTTTCTCAACAGCATGACTGACTTTTTCATGAAAAAGGACCTTAGGCATCACAGCAAAACCACCTTCCTTATCACAAGGAAGAAGACATAAATCGCCTTGCTTCAGGAATTTCAAAACACTTGAAGGGGAAACTTGAGGCTTTGTCTTCGGACACTTCTTTAGAACGTCGACACCCTGCGAGACGCAGCTCCCTTGATCACTCGTAGGTGCATGTTTGGAGACTGTTCGGACCATGGCCAAGAGTTCCGGTTTTGATTTCTTTTGCTCCAATGCGAACTTGGGCCCCAGCTGAAGTGTACGGCGTACCTCTTCGGGAAGTGTTACCTCCCCAAACGTACGGACGTGGTTTTGCGACCTAGATAGCCGTGGAGGGACCAGTTTGCGAAGCCCTGGCAGGACAGTACTCCATAAAAACTCAGAAACCTGGTCGAGCGTTCGATTGAATTGTTTCCATTTTCTTTTGGCGCTCGGCAGGCTCTCACCTGTGAAAAGCCTTGCTTGCAAGCAATCCTTGTACAGTCTTGCTTGCCTTCTCCACTCCGCTCGAAGTATCTTGAGAATCCTTCTGCCATGGCTGACCGAAGGTGGAAGGGATCCAAACAGGGCTAAGATAGTCGGGGGCAGCACGTTGCAGCGAATACAGAAGGAGAGAGCACGAGCTTGGCAGATGGCGTTTGCGGTGATGGAAACCAGAAGATGCGAATACTTGTTCACACATGAAAAAGAGCCCATTGTACTAGAAATGTAATTCAATAATGGCTGCATTTGGGCGAGTTGGTTTTCCATTCTGAACGTAAAAGCGCAAAAAACACAAGGACACAGACTAAGGCAGACAACACGAGCGCTTACTTCCAACTGATTTTATTTCATGCAAGAAGCGAAATTTATACTCTTGATAAGTGTCTGCACATGCTTACAGGGCAATTACCGCAGAGTTATGACTGATACCAGTTATCATGTAACACATATGAAAGATGTCAGATATGCCATCTCTTTTTGTGACAGCAGAATTGATGGAGCACTTATGCAATCATCCCCAGCTCGCGCTATCTCCAAAGCTTCCACAATTTCTCGGGTAATTTGGCATTTGTGCTCGTAAAGGACTTTGCACTTGTGAAAGAGAGGACGACAACCCTCTTTACTTTTACTTTTGCACTTTAAACAATGAATGCTCATGTGCCCCCCTTTTTTGTTACGTAGCAAGCTTGCAAATTTAACGCCTCAATTAAGTGAGAATAGGATGGAGTTCGCTCACAGCTTCAATGCGAATAAACTTGCAAATGCGTTTGGACACCGGAATGCACAGGGCAGCAACGAGAACAAAGAGAAGCATTAACTTTACCCGGATAACTTTGGTGAGTGTTTTTTGTCTTTCGGAACCTGATACAGCAAGTCTGATCAGGCACACACATTTGCCGCTAATAGTACGTAACATACAGTTAATATTTCGTCTACTAAGTCGTCCGGTTCACATAATGGTGCAGTGTCAAAAGGACATTTCTTAACACGTTTCTGACCCGCCACTTTTCCTGAACCTTCAGCAATGAGAGAATAACTACATAGTAAACAACCACACGAAAGCAGCTGCAGGAAGTCGTCACAAAGAAAAATAAATCCATGCTGGGCTATTAAAGCTTCGCGGTACCGTTTTGTAGCAGCGCGGCTTAACGGTATGTATAGGCCGACTTGAAACTGAAGGAAAAGGGCTGAGTTCACGTAAACTACGTTCGCAATAATTATTGTCTTAACTGTTCAGTCATCGGAGCCTCCCAAGGGCAAAAAAAAAGCGCACAATTCGGAGCTTCCACAGGCCCGACTCTGTCAACCTCTCGTCAAATCGCGGTATCCAGCTTAACGCAAAGAACATTTGCGCTCCGTCCTTGGTGAGTGTAGCAACAGTCCACGATGAAAACAGCCGGTCGGAGACAAAAATGTAAAAGCAACACGACGCACATTCCAAGAGCAGCGCGTCTTTCGTGCGTCGCGTAAAAGACAGTGAAAAGGGCGAGGAGTACAGTCTATACATAGGCAAAAGAGGCAGGAGCAGCAGCAGCCAAAGTACGGAAAAATGCGCGTTGCAAGTGAGGACGCTTTTCGACGTTCACGCTGTCACGCATAGGCAGCGCGGTTCTTTTAGACCGTGCCGACAAATTTGGGAACCGTTTTTAGAAAGCGCACCCCCCTCCCACCCTCCCCTCCACCCCCGCTCTATGCGTGTCGGTTGCCCCGAGGCAAATAAACGAGCCGCCGTGGTTCAGGCCTCCCGTTTGCTCTCCAGCTACACCCTGTCACTTACTGTGTTTATCTTGTTGTGCATTTCAGCCATCGAGAAGCAAAAAAATAACTCACGAAGAGAGGGTAACCGCACCGGCAGGCTCGCAGGGTCCATATGTTCGACAAGACGACGACCGTGTTTTATACGCGTTCACAATGCCTTTTCTTTTTCTCTTTTTTTTTAGCGCGGACTTAACATAGTCCCAGCTAAGAATCATATGTGAAGATCGGAGTAACTCGGGTAAGCTCGGGTTAGTTCGTAGGAGCGTGGCGCCAGCTGTAGCCAATGGAAGAGTGACCTTGAGGGTGACCTTGGCCATGCCTAGCATAGCAACGTCCGTGCAAAAATGAAATGAATAATACCGCGACTGGGTTTCGAACCCGCGCCGGCGCTAACAGATCAGCTTCGCTGGCCACTGCACGAGAGCAATATGCTATCGCTGCAACCGGTCACACCTCGTGCTGTTGTTGTTGTTGTTGTTGCCACAGAAGTGAAAGTGCAACATACTCTCGTGCTGTGCGTTGCACATTGTCGTCTTCATCAACTTCCAACTAGTTCGAACCAGTGGTTTAGCAAGCCAGGCTAAACACATGCTTTCACACGTCTACTCGGTTGAACTGTATAGTTAAAACCCAACCAATTTTTTTCGGTGTTCTTTTTTTTTTTTGTAAATGCAACAACTAAAGCGCTTTCAGAATCACTATACTTCGCATTATCTTCTGTACCACCCCGAGACATCAGAAGAAGACAGCTTATAAATTAACGCCATTCCGTCGCTTCTCATCCAGCGCATTTGAGAACAGCAAAAACTTCACGGAGGACAGCCCACATAAAGGCCGCTGAAATGTGTGCTACTAGGGCAAATGCTTGTTTGCAAATCGACATGAGACGTAATTTTTTTTCGTATACGTGATAAAATAAGTCCATTAGGCAAGTCCGCCGCGATGCTGAAAGTGGAACCCCACATGCCGTCTACTCGTAACCTCGGCCGCTGATCCATCTATGGCCTGCTTTTTCACCTTTCTTTCACTCCAACAACGCCATTCCCCATAGCACTTTTCTTTTTTCTTCTCTCTATGTCGCTCGTACCACAATACGACTATCAAACATTATTTTCTTCCGCTGTGCTGTCTGCCGCTCGTGGCGCAGTGCACGGTGTCGTTTACAGCCCAGCCAGAGATCATTTTCTTGGCCGTAAAAAAACCGCTGGAACGCATCTTCGTCCGGGGCGAAACTATAGGTTTGGACTGCGGTCTGAACCGCAGCAGACGCGCCTTCGGTAACGCATTTCCAAAATCATCCCGGTCCACATTTTGTTATCGTCTGCGGTATCGCGTAATCTCTCACGATTTTACGACGCTCTCTTTTCTGCTTTTCTCCACCGCATGATTTCGCAAGTTTGTCAGAGTAAAAACCAGGGCCTCTGCATTCAGCCCCGCTTTCTAATCCGAGTAAGTGATATGTAGCGTTCCGCCGTTATACCTTCTTTTATTTGTAAGGACTCAAGCTACAAGAGGAACACGAAACGACACATTCAGGAATTACATATAAATCAGGCAAGATTGCGCTTCTATGCGAGTCATCATTACCTCAGCAGTTTCCAAGGGTTTGTTCCTTCCCGCTGTGGTTAAAGTCTATAAAGTCGTTTACCAGGCTGTCAAAAAAATAAAGAAATGAAAACGCGGCTACGTGTGGTCGTGATGGGGCTGCTAATGGATATTTATAAACACACATTTTGCTGGCGCTTATTTACACTTTTATTACTTTTTTTTATAAGCATCGAGTCACATTTGTAGAAGCGAAAAAGCATGCCTCTGTGGCGGTATAACGCGAAGTACAATGTAAAAACTGGCACATACGCGTCGCTAGATGTTCTCTTGAGACTATAGCAGGCTTGCAAGAAATGTAAGAGTCACAAGACAGCCAGTTAAACCGGGCCGCAGGGGAGGAAGAAAAAAATGGCTTCACAGGACAAGGACAAATTCGATGGTGTCGACGTTGCGAATTTGTCTTCGTTATCTGAACGACGCAGTAATTTCCCGAAACTCCCCAAGCGAGAAGAAACAAAAGAAGAAGAAAAAATGGGAAAGAGAGTGAGAGAAAAGGCGCGTTCGTGGACAGCCAAACTGGCTTTGAATAGCGAACGAATTTTTGGCTGTGCGTAAACGAAGAAAAGGAATTTTCACATGTCCCACGCTCTTGATCGTGAAAACGATCTGCTTCAAAGCCTTGTTCTATAGCTTGTTATGGTGGGCTGCGCTGGTTGATGGCGGCACAGATGATGTCTCATCTGCTGGTGGGAGCGATAGTCGACAACACTGATGGCAGCCGCACATAACGCAGTAGTGTTGTCGCAAGAAATTCACGCATGACTCCCTCCCCCTTACCCCCCACACCCCGAAAAAAAAATTCACATCAGACATCAGTGAATGTCCCCACTGTACATGTGTTCATCTCGGCATTTTCATTGATATTGCACGCATGAGCACCTCCGGAAAACTGACGTTTCATTCATTCATTCATTCATTCATTCATTCATTCATTCATTCATTCATTCATTCATTCATTCATTCATTCATTCATTCATTCATTCCAGAGCTTTTCAAATTTGGCTCCCAAGCAATCGCCACTGTCGTTAACGGCTTTCACGTTCCAATGGCACGTATGACTCCGTCCGGCATCCGAGCGTGTGAAGAGCCAGCTACTTTCTCATGCGAGTGTGGCTGCGGAACTCCGTTTTTCCCCCTCTCCCCCTCTGTCCGTGTCACCAGTGCGGAAAACTTAAACCAGCGCCGCTTTTGTTAGCGGAGGGCGACGGGTTCCCATCGGGACATCTGAAACCGGCGTGGGAAGCACCGTGAAGCTCGGAACGAGAATTGCACAGCCGAGAAAGCTGGGAACTACAACGAGAGAGAAGCCCTGCTGCGAGCCGCATGCACCTGCCCAACTCGCGGGAGAAGGAACGCTCGTATAGAGAGTGTTGGAATGGATGTGGACTTCCTGTGCGGTTATGTACACGCATTGGGGCTTCATTCAGTAAAGAAGAAAGAAAAGAACAAATTAAGTCCAGATAATTAGTATGTAACAAGATGCGCGCGAAGTCACTTTGAAAATAAAATATACAATAAAGTCACGTGCACTTTTGTAGACATAAGCTTTTAAGCAGAAACAGTGAAACGAAGGGAGGTATGGATATACAGAAAGCAAAAGGCTTTTAGATTCGGACCTTCCTGTCCTTTTCTTCTTTAAACGTTCCGTGGTAATTTCCGTTCAACGCCGAAACAAGTGAACGCACGTTCGACGACCTGTCATCGGACACCCATGGGTGCTTATTTTTCGAAGGCAACGACTTCCGCTGCTTTCCAGGTTCGATAAACGATAGAGTTTCCGGGCAGGTGTGTGTGAGCGGCGTTAATAACTAAGCAACGACTTTTTTTTTTGTCGCTGTTGCGGTTTCTGTGCGCGGTGTGAAGAGCTCGTAGGACGCAGGTCGAATCTGACACAATATTTCTGCCCACTGTTGGCACCGTATAGAACTGGCAGGCTTGCGCAATCCTCACCTATGTTCATTCAGTGATGTACGTAACACATAAGTGACACATGCACTCCAGTGTATATACCTGTACTGATTCGGTCAGTTCTTCTACCTGTACGTACAGGGATGATCGCCGCGCTTACAGCCATACCATCCCATCCCTTTCCCAGCCGAGACCTGGCTTGCTTGAGGGCGTTTGCGTCGTGCATGCCCCTTACAAAAATCGTCTATAGACAGTCTATAGACTTCTTATAGACTTTATTTCCTTCCTATAGATATTTCTTTTTGTATAGTCTGTAGACTGTCTATAGACAAAAGTCTACTGAAAGTGTATGGCCGTTAATCTGTAGATTGTCTATAGACTGTCTTTGTGTTGCCTATAGACTGTCCTCTAGAGTTTGTCTATAAAGGGTCTACAGACTTTATAGACAGAAGTCTAGGGACAGTCTATAGACTGCCTAAAACAATTCTTACGGTCACATTGACCGCTCCAAATCTCTAGAAGTCGAGCGAAACTTCCTTCTTTCCCCCTTCAGAGCTGCGAAGCACCAGAGGTGCCGCAAGACCTACGAAAAAGGTCCCAGCAGCAAAATCTCGTCGCCTTAGAACTTTTGAAAGGGATGGTAAGTCCGAACAGGCGTGTACAGTGAGCACCCCTATAGAGTCTCGATGCAGCACACACGTTTAATGATCAGCTACAGGACACGCTTATTGAAAAAGCGACTCCACCTAGGTGCTATAGCCAGCGCAGGCAGAACAAGAACACATGTAACGTGTGTAGAAAAACACGATGAATCAAAGCCATAATTATTCAAAAGACCTACAGGCGGAAAAAAAAATTAGGTGCGGTCGCTTTGAATATCTTACGTAACCTTCACTGTGGATTTTTAGGTTACACCCAAGTCTGTTGCGGCCTAAAATCGCTCATTCTATGTTGGGCTGCGCGGCAACTCGCCAAGACCAATATGATTGTGTATGATTTTATAGGATATCGTGGTTCGCTTTTCTGAAGCTCTGCCATACGCGGCCAAATGGCTGCTCGACGCCATTGAAATCCTGCTGTGCCCTAAAAAGCAGAAGTAAGCTGCTTAATCTAAAGATGGCCTAGGGTTAAGTCTTCTGTATGGGTTTTCGAAATGTAGCTTGTGAATGTCATATTCGCGTGCCTCAATTTGCCGTGGCCATCACGGCACACATTTTCTATACCCTCGAAAGGGAACGAAATACCCCCGTACACCGGAAAGTCCCTGCCCAATTCACTGAGCAGCCATCGAAGAAACTATTTGCACTGGCGCGTGGCTCGTCATAAGGGCTGCGGTGTGATCAGCTCGAATGACATCATTTGGCTGCCATAATTATTTGCTCATGACATTCGGCCGTCCTCAAGGTGTGTCCGTCTGTTCCACACGGCACCGCCTTCCTGCTCCGCTAAATTTTCCGACTCATGAATTTTACGTTGTATGGGATAGCCCTGAAAATGCTCTCTTTTGTATAGTGCTCATTTTCAGATCGCGCCACTCGACTATATATATATATATATATATATATATATATATATATATATATATATATATATATATATATATATATATATATATATATATATATATATATATATATATATATATATATATATATATATAGTTTCTGTACGCAGCGAGCGCTGCTAAGGAGGCGCATGCAAATATTCTACAAATGCCTCAGATGCGTATTGAATGGTACCCTGGGATTGCCATTGCAAAAAGATTACGAAGGAATTGAGTAACAGTAAAACCTTAGTAATCTACGATTCGCTAATGACACTGCCATCCTAAGTCACTCAGGGGATGAAATACAAAGCTCGATCAATGACTTAGACGGACAGAGCAGAAGGGTGGGTCCAAAAATTAACATGCAGAAAACCAAAGTAATGTTCAACAGCCTCGGAAGGGAACAGCAGTTCACGATTGGTAGCGATGCGCTAAATGTGGTAAGGGAGTACGCCTACACAGGGCAGGTAGTGACCGTAGATATACGGAACACGAGAGTGATGCAACTAGATTACGAATGGGGCGGCCCGCATTTGGCAGGTTCTCTCAGGTCACGAATGACAGTTTACCAATATCCCTAAAGAGAAAAGTATACAACAGCTGCATATTACCGGTACTCACCTATGGGGAAAAAACATGGGGGCTAACAAAAAGGCTTCGACTTAAAATTGAGAACAACACAGCGAGATGTGGAAATGAGAATGATAGGTGTAGAGAGCGGAAGTGAGCAGAGTGGGTGAGGGAACAAACGCACCTTAATGACATCCCAGTCGAAATCAAGAGGAAGAAATGACCTTGGGCAGTGCGTGTAATGCGAAAGGCAAAATAGCCGCTGGTCCTTAAGGGTAACAGAGTGGATCCCAAGAGAAGGCAAGTGTAGCAGGGGCGGCAGAAAGTTAGGCGGGCTATGAGATTAAAAAGTTTGCGGAGATATGGTGGCCGCAGCTGGCAAATGAGACGGTTAATTGGAGAGACATGGGAGAGGCCTTTGCCCTGCAGTGGGCGTAATCATGCTACTAATGATGATCAATAATCAGTAAATAATTAGGTACTGAAAATAACCAGATTAAAAGCGGCAGTTGTTTTGACGGGCGCATGGGATGACCAAGCAACATACAAGCCCCGAGTTTAACTCCTTTTATTCTTTCACAAAGGAACGTGTGCTATTTTAAGGATATCAGGTTGCCATTTTGTGATTTGACATGACCAGCCAACTTAGCAGCAGCCAGAGCAGATGTTTCTTCGAATTGTTAGTTTGGGTACCGTATACCTATCTTTGAGGCTAATACTATTTGAATGAATACGGGCTGCGCTCGCGCTTCACGAATGCATCAAACATTTTCTTTTATTTTGCGTGTTTGAAAACTATCGCGTTTGGAAAAGTGCGTGGCGTGTGCCAGAGCCTTTCTGCCTAGTGCTGTGTTCCTCAAAGCCGTGTGTTCGTTTAAACGAAACGTGATCACATCTCCTGTCAGCCTGGATCATCCTGTCCGACGAGTGAAGAGCGCCAGGCCACTGTTCGCCGCGAGAATTCCATCAATGTACACATTTCGTTTTTACGCCTTAAGGAGCAATAGCTTTAAAAACGCCCACCTCACCGATGCTCCCACGAAGTTGGTCCTTCATCCGATCTTTCCATGCAAAAAATTGTAAAAAAAAATTGCGAAAGCGAAGGAGGAATAAAATCGAGACATACCAAGAAGAGAGAGCACTTCAATACGGCGGGCGTCAGGCATCAGGGCGTTCTTAAGATACGAACAGTATCTTCCTTCGCCAGCCAGGATTGAGGCCCGAAACAGACGCGAGAGGAACCAGGCCCGCCCCTATACTTAAGGCCCGTCCGCGATTCTTCAAGAGCGATTCCAGCGTCAAAGGAAAGAGCCTAGCCGCCGTGTATATAGATAGACACGCGAAGGCGCCCGGCATCTCTTCTTCCCGCATGCCTTCTCAGAGAAGAGACGGGAGGGGTGAAATCATTCCCTTACGTCGCTCTCACTAAACTCGACGGACAAGAAGCCAAGCGAATGGACGAGAGGACGAAGGGGGAAGGAAAGGGGAAGGGGGGCGCTCTGGAAATAAGCGAGGGGGCGGAGGCGGGAATGTTTTCCGCGTTGGTGATCAACGCTTGCGCGTAGGGAAGCCAGCGTCCTGGAAGGAGCAAAGCGACAGAAGGGAGCCTGGTCTGCCGCTGGAGCTTTCACCGTAATGGCGTCGCCCTTTCAAGCTTAAAAAGGGTTGGATACGAGCGCCCGGGACACGGAGCGGGCGTCCGCGCGATGTTCACATACATATACGGCAAGGTCGGCTGGGCGCTCGGGGCTCCAGCTGTCGCAAAGTGTTATGCGTGTACTGGAGCCATAGCAATACATGGTATCTCTCTCTCTCTCTGGCTCTGCAAAAGGGAGCAGTTTAAACGTGAAGCGCACATGGGGATGCGAAGAATAAAGTGGGACCGGTTTCGAAGCCAAGAAACTTTTTTCAAACGGATGAAGAGGATAGGAAATTTAGTGTTTGTCGACCTAGCTCTTATACTCTATTATTTGCTTAAACGAAATTGACGTAGGTAGCAGGCGTTCTTCCCCAGACATTAAACAGTTTCCAGCGTACTTCCCTAGCTGCGTTTTTTTTTTTTTGAGGACCTGAAGTGGACGAATCTGGCGGCACCTGATACAATACCTTAATGTGCAACGTAGCGTGAACGTATAACCTTTCTTTCAGACATTAGAAATTTCTAAGACGCCCATTGCTGCTTCCATAGCCGAAGAAATACAAAAGAAAAATATATTTTGTTGAAGGGTAAAGGGGCTCGGAGGCAACAAAAGAGTAGTGTAAAAAAATAGAAAACTAATAAGGTATGGTAACACGGTAACTGCACCAGCAAGTGTGGCAAGACAAGCTTTCGCTAATACACACGGTAATATTAGGTGATACTGAAGAAACCTCATTAAACGGCCCGCATTGAAGCAGAGTACGCTAAAAATAGAAGAAAAACAGCATTGACAGGCGTTAGGTTGGAAGCTGCTAAAAGTAACGCTGATACTACAGCCATTATTAACATTGCAAACTAGACGTGAAGCTAACACTTGCACATCATGAAAAAAAAAGGGACTCTTAATGCTTTGTAAAATCTCTCTATCTTCAAAATATAATATCGAGTCAGGCGTCGAATCAGACCGGAGAATCATGGTCGAGAATGCAGAAAGGCTACACAAAATTGTGTAACCTGCTGTTGATAAGGACTGGCGCTACGAGGACAGAAGCATTCTTCCGAACACCGCATATCAGAGACCTCGCTTTCCTCAGGTATGTAGGCCGAGAATGTGACATCACGCTATGAAGCAATAAGATATACAAAAGGAATACCAAATGGCTCGTTGAACGATGGAATCTTCCTAGTTTTCGTTGTCATACCCTGCTATAATTCGAAACAAAACTCAGTATGAATAGCCAACGCGCAATCATCGTAGTTTTTGCTGCAAGCCTCCGCCTAAGAAATATCTAGACGAAGGCTTCAGGAATATTACATATCACTCATACAGATTAAATACAGCTACAGACATACCTCGGCCAATAGTTTCGACCTCAGCACTTTTTATAACTTTCTGTCTTGCATATCTTGCCGCTTATTTGCTTTTATTTTCTAGCTTTCGTGCAACAACTGACTGTGGTCGAGGCCCGAACGACGCGGGTAGTCGGCGCACTTGACACCGCTCTTTCACTGCATACGTCTATACAGTCACACTGAAAGAATCGAATGATGTCTTGTCGCCTTCCCCGTTCATTCCTTCCACTGGTCCTAACCATGACTGAATCTCGCAAACACGGAGCCGCGAATCAGCGCAGAGCAAAAACCGGATTCGAGCTGCAGCTGTTCAGCAGAACGAAACTCGCTTGCAAGGAACCTAGTTCGCGTCGCCCGCTCGACTTCCACATGCGTATAGAGGCACTATAGTCGGATACAACTCAACAACGGAGCGGTTTCCCCGTCAAAAGAACCCCGTCAAACCAATGGCGTCGGCCGATACTCATGAGCCTGCTAGTGCAACAATGCAGGGAGTGGCCGATGAAAGTGGATAGGCCCTCCTTCTATGGCCGGGGATAATTCCCTCCCTGCATTATAACGCTAGAAGGCTCAGGAGAATCGGCCGACGCCATTGGCTGGAAAGGGGTCCTTTAGCGGGGAAACGCCGCTTCGTTCTTAAGTTGTATCTGACTATAACTCTCCTCAAGTAGACCCTGCGCATAACGAGCACAAACGAGTGAATAAATAGACCGTTTTCACCGGCGCCACCACCTTATTGGCACACGTAGTACCCCCGGCCCGTGTAAACCGCACCTAGCCTGCGAGGCATATACGATGAACGCGAGGCATGTATAGGCAAGCCCGGCCGGCTCTTCTCGCTAGGCAGATAAAGGCCGGACCCAAAGGAAAAAAAATCTGGGAGTGAGCGAGGAACGGGAGAAAGAAAAGGAGGGAAACTTCCCTTTTTCCCGAATTGACTCTGGGGAGCTTTTCTAAAAGGCCTCCAACGACACTGTGTTCCGTGCACGAGGGAAGGTGGCAGCAGCAAGTAGAGTCGCTGCTGCCACCTCCCCACGCCACTCGCCTCCGTTTGTCCCCCCTTCGTCTGTCTCCCCATCTCTCCACATTCCCTATCGAGTTGTTGTTGCAACCTCCTTTCGGTATCTCTACTCCCCAATCGCAGCCGCGCTTGCTTCTTACTTCTCATCCTCTCCTCTTTCTTTTTATATTTTCCCTTCACCGACCTAAACTAGGGCACACGCACAACCGTCGTTCAGTTTAGCGTCCTTTGTCCTCCCGTGCGCGCTCCCCATTTCCCCAGCTCTGATGTTCTCTTGCTTCCCTTTATCTTCTTTCCCCCCCTGGTGGCAGCGCCCCCCTTTCCTTGCACTATTGCCTTTGATCTTGTTTTCCTTCGGTTCTATCCTTCTTTTACTCTTGTCTCCTTTCTTCCTTATAGGATCTTCTCTAGCTCCTTACTCCCTAACCGTTCCCGGCCCTGCCCTTTCCTCCCCATTCTTCTTCATTCCTTGCTATCCGACTGGCCCACTTCTCTCTCCATCTTGTGCGGCGTTTTCTTCGCCCATTGGGGACGTTATATATGTGTTCCCGCCTCTTCCCCTTTTTCTTCATCTTCTCCTTCGAGCTTCACGCCAGGCGCGCGTGTAATGCGAAAAATGCTTTGACGGTGCGGAAGGGCCGGTTAAATAACGGTGTCGGCGTAGGCTTCCGACATTTAGTACTTTACTTTTATCACGCAGGTTCCTTTACCCGCCTTTTTTATGTAAAGATATGAACACCATAATGGAGTAAACAAGGCGTATAGACCGCTTTCGTGATAAAGAACCTCGTTTCTTTGGCACCGTCCGCATTCTTTTATTTTTGTTGTTCCGGCAGCTTTTTGCATCGAATATGCATATCGCGCACGCCTCACTGTCTGGGCGTGTTGGCCAGCTATGTATGGAATGCTCGCCAGACTCGCATACGCTGTGTACCTGTATAGAAATAGTGCACGCAGGTAATCAGCGAGACAGTATAGGGAAACCATGAAGTACAACCGTGACCAGCATTAGAGGGAACAACGTTTTAGCATTCATTTATTGGTTACTATATGTTTATGCGCGGCAAGCGTAGCTTTTCCTGTTTTTAACTCGTTTTCCTTTTGGCCCATAATAACCAAAAGTTATTCTCAAATTTAGTGGAGAAATAGCCAGAAATTCGGAATTTTGTTCAAAAACTTTGTTCCCTCTGGTGTTGCTCACGACTGTACAAGTTCGCGCAAACGAAATGGCCTATAGACATACGCGGCGTTTGAATTTTAGAGTCACCGAACCTATCGCGCGCAGTGAGATGTGCCTTTGCTCATGACACGAGATGCGTTTGAAAGTAGGTTTATCATTAGACATACCACGGCTCCGATACAACAGCTACATTCGTGCACGGTCACCATCTTTTCCCAGCGAGAACGCGGCAGTATACGCTCGGCAGATACGATGACAATGGGTGCTTGGTGGCTATTGTGCATGGACTCGCAGGCGCAATTACGTTTCGCAGACATGCTCAGTGGTCACGATTCGACAAGTGTTACCCGACGCAGTTCTGGCAGCTCCATCATCTCTGACGGTCGTAGGAAAGTACACTGCAGGAGTTAATAATAATAATAATAATAATAATAATAATAATAATAATAATAATAATAATAATAATAATAATAATAATAATAATAATAATTGGTTCTTGGAGAAAGGAAATGGCGCAGTATCTGTCTCATATATCGTTGGACACCTGAACCGCGCCGTAAGGGAAGGGATAATGGAGGGAGTGAAAGAAGAAAGGAAGAAAGATGTGCAGTAGTGGAGGGCTCCGGAATAATTTCGACCACCTCGGGATCTTTAACGTGCACTGACATCGCACACCGCACAGTGCACGGGCACAGCACACTGCAGGAGCTGCACGTTCCCGTGTTTAAATCCAAAGCTTTTGCCATATAAGACTGAGGTTTCAATTTTCAGCACACGACACAACCGTTAGCTAAACGCAAAGTTGGAAGAGAAAGAAAAAAAAAAGAAAGGTTGCCTGATGAAGAGTATCGTTTGTGCAATACAAAAAGAAACAAAGAAAGGAATGGATGCAGAGGCGCCAAGAAACGAACAAAGATGACTCAGTGAATAGCCGAGAAGACAGTTTCTCTAGCTTTGATCTCAAGAGAAAATTTCTGTCTCCCTGGTAGTCCTAAACTAAATTATTTCGGATTTATCCAGAAATGAAAATCAGAATAATTTATGCTATGTTCATATTTTTGGCTTATGCATTTACTCGTGACCAGCCGCGGTAGCATAGTGGTTATGACGTTAGGCTGCGGAGCCCCAACACACGGGAACAAATCCGTCCGAGGCGGTCGGCTTTGTATCGAGGCGAAATGCAGAAACGCTCGTGCGTTTTGCAATTTCAGTGCACGTTGAATAACCCCAGCTGGTCGCGATAAATCCGGAGCCGTCCGATACGGCGTATTTCTTTAGTGCACGAGCAGTTTTGGAATGCTAAGTGCCATATACATACCACCACCACCATATATGGTATATACATATCCCTGACCAGCATTTATTCGAACTCTTAATCTGAAATACCAACTCTCCCAGCAACTGATATTAATATGCGCAACATATGCCGGAAGAGAGCGGATAGAAAACGATAAAATATAATTTACCGGCCGCGGTGGCTCAGTGGCCATGGCGCTCGGCTGCTGAACCGGAAAACGCGGGTTCGATCCCGGCCGCGGCGGTCGAATTTCGATGGAGGCGAAATTCTACAGCACACGGGCGTCTTAGCGTTTTTTATGGAGGAAAAACGCTAAGACGCCCGTGTGCTGTGCGATGTCAGTGCACGTTAAAGATCCCCAGGTGGTCGAAATTATTCCGGAGCCCTCCACTACGGCACCTCTTTCTCCCTTTCTTCTTTCACTCCCTCCTTTATCCTTCCCTTACGGCGCGGTTCAGGTGTACAACGATATACGAGACAGATACTGCTCCATTTTCGTTTCCCCAAAAAACCAATTATTATTATTATTAAATTCTAGAGACCAGTGTACTGTGCGATGTCAGTGCACGTTAGCGAACCCCAGGTGGTCGAAATTTCCGAAGCCCTTCACTACGGCATCTCTCAAAGACTGAGTCGCTTTGGGAGTTTAAACCCCATAAACCAAACCAAACCATATATATGATATATATGATACCAGCACCATATATGGTATATACATATAAATGGCTACCATTCATTCGTAGAACTCTTAATATGCGCAACTTATACCACAAGAGGCCGGATAGAAAACGATAGAATATAATTTTTTTCCCTCGATTTCTGTGCACGAAGTTAGCGTCCACTTTATGGTGGATTTCAGCAATGGAAACTTTCCGGGCCAGCAGAGCGTGGTTTTCAGGGGTTTCGGGTTTCAAATAAAACACGGAGCATGCAGCGATCGTGAATAGATCGCTAGCATGTAGAAAGAATGCTGGCATAATAAATGTGAATAAAAACGCAGGACCCATCTCAAAATCGAATCAAGCACTGATAAATGAAATGGAAGAGGCGGGGAGGCGCAGGAGTGGGTCGGCTGAAACGGGTATATCTCTAGCAATAATGTTAAGCAAATGGATTCCGCGGATGCAGGCGCGGCTCGTATCTCGTACCTCAATAAGTCCTCTATTTTGCGCCGCTGCAAGGATAAGGAAGAGCAGTGCACCTTTTGGAAAGAAACTTCAGGAAATGGAATCTTTGTCGACAATCCTTACCTCGGGTACGACGAATTCTACGATGATAAATAGTTCATGCTTCTGAGTACCTCGAAAGAACGCCTGGCAACTATTTCCTGTTATCCAAGAGATTACGAATGAAACTGGTTTTCCCGAGTCGTATCAAGTGTAGAATTTTTTTCTTCTTGTGGTTGTCTTAAAATTCTGCCAGTTTTCCTATCTGAAAGTTTTTCCGATTTGTTAAGGGCCGCAAGATTAAACAAATTTGTACCTGTGGCATTCCTCGTTCCTCACTGCTATTTTCTTCTAACCAAAATGTTTTTTTTCCTCCTTCAAACTAGTTTGCGCGGTTATACGATTGTGCGATATAAATTAACAAGGATATTCATCGGAGTAACGAGATTTTCGTTTTTACAAGCAGGGACTGTCGAATGCAAGACGAGAAAATCTTCGAGAAAGAGTCGATATCAGTCCTCAAGTTTTCACAAGTTTTCACAAGTTGTCCGTGGTTCCTAGAATATTTCGCTTATATTCTTTTAAATGTACATAATTCAGAGTTGGGCCGAGCATGATCCTCTTTTTTGTGTGTGTGTCTGTGCGTGTCATTATCCTACTAGTAAATATCCTCCTTATTCTATTACAACAATGATTTACAGTGGGACTGAACATATACCAGTTACTGCTTAATAATGTTAGGCTCTTTTATAACATAACAAAGTTTAAATTTTCCAAGATTAACCACTTAAGTTCTTATTGACCATAGCGCCAGAAATGTTCTAGACCAGTACAATCGAGTCTCTTAACAAGAAAGAATTAATTCAGCGTTCCAGCAAACCCAGTAAATGCCGGTGATACCCCGGGCTAAACTCTCTTACTACCAGCAAAAACACCAAGACAGTTGGAGGAAAAAATACACCACCCTTTGACCACAAACTTAAAACCTTCCTTTATAGTTAAACGTACCCGACAAAGAACTTCTTTGTTTGGCTCTCTACCGGCTAATCTCAACTCCGACCCTGGAAGACTATAAGCTAGTGAACCTGACACGATCAAGCCAGCGCTGTCAAGCACAGGAGACAGTGAGTTGGACCCGCAAAAAAGGCAGACATAAATAAAGAGGAAATAAGAACCAATGAAAACAAGCCTCGTTTCTCTCATTCGCGTCCAGGACCACCGAATTCTTGGGCTTTTTCTCACAACGAACATACACAGCCGTACACGGTACCTCATCTTTTTCTCAACTTCATTACGTAGGCGCTCCCCCGTTCTTCTAGCAGCGGCCCGCGCCTCTCTATTCTTCTTCGCCTTCCCGGGAATTTAGCCCGCGTCCGTCAATTAAAGTTGGACAGAGTTCAAGCAGGAAAGAGAAGGAATACCCGGAATCTCTCACTCACTCTCTCTCTCTCGACATTACTTCTTTTTCCTTCACTGCGGCTCGGTCTGTTCCATCGGTTCCTGCTAAACTTTTTCCCAAAGAGGGCGCCTGCGCAGCCAGTGAATGGACCACCTCGGAACTGCTTGTGGTGAAGGACCAGCTGCGGTCTGGCGCTATTATTCGGGGAAACGACGAGATTCTTTAATTCCGCCCCTGCGCTGCTGGCTGCCCGGGGCCAGGAGAAAACGACATAGCGAGCTGAACAGAGCGAAGGAAAGAAAGAGAGAAAGAAAGAAAGAAAGAAAGGAAGAAAAGGAAGAAAGAAAGGAAGGAAGAAAGAAAGGAAAAAAGAAAGAAAGAAAGGAAGGAAGAAAGAAAGGAAAAAAGAAAGAAGGAAAGAAAGAACGAAAGAAAGAAAGGAGGAAAGAAAGAAAGAAAGGAAAAAGAAAGAAGGAAAGAAAGAAAAAAGGAAAGAAAGAAATAAAGACAAGAAGAACGAAAGAAAGAAAGAAGGAAAGAAAGAAAGAAAGGAAAGTAAGAAAGAAAGGAAAAAGAAAGAAGGAAAGAAAGAAAGAAAGAAATAAAGACAAGAAGAACGAAAGAAAGAAAGAAGGAAAGAAAGAAAGAAAGGAAGTAAGGAAGGAAGGAAAGGAAGAAAGAAAGGAAAAAGAAAGAACGAAAGAAAGAAAGACAGGAAAAAAGAAAGAAGGAAAGAAAGAAAGGAAAAATAGAACGAAAGAAAGAAGGAAAGAAAGCAAGGAAGGAAAGAAAGGAAAAAGAAAGAAGGAAGGAAAGAAAGAAATAAATGAAAGAAATAAATAAAGAAAAGAAGAACGAAAGAAAGAAAGAAAGAAAGAAGGAAGGAAGGAAGGAAGGAAGGAAGGAAGGAAGGAAGGAAGGAAGGAAGGAAGGAAGGAAGGAAGGAAGGAAGGAAGGAAGGAAGGAAGGAAGTAGCCGCAGTACTGTAGAATGCTTCGGATGGAGCTGTGAACTCTTATCCTTGATAAGTATTTTCGCATTAAATCCGTCCGTTAGGGCATTCTGCACGGCGAACTTGCAGGTATGAGGGAAAACAGAATGAAAGAGTTTGATTTATAGATTGGTATTCTATAGAGTCAAATCTGATGACTAGAACACCGAAAGCTTTGCATCTTCAGGACTACAAAAGCACATATCCAGGACCGCACTCTCTTCCAGAACAATGTTATCGCAGTGACCTAGTTTCATGTATTGCACCGCCGCATCAGCAGAACAAGGATTTACGAGGCGTTATATACAGAGCGCTGCGCAAGGTTCATGAATAAGCAAGCGCAGAGTCTTAATAATGAGCAAGAAGAAAGTAGTTGTAATCCGCAACGCATGCACAGAAAGAAATTTCCCCAAACTCTCTTAGGCGACGCGTATAGCAAGACGGAGAAAATGGGCAGCGTCACGCGATCCACCGAGAACTTAAGAACAGTTCCACCGCAGTAAAGATTTCAAAAAGAATAAGAAAAAAAGACATCGCATGCATTCCACGATCTAGTACGCCGAAACGTAGTTCACACGTTTCAAAAAAATGCCGTCTCGACCGCAGTTTATTGCATAGGAGCGCAGCGGCACTGGTTGCGAAAAGGTATACGCGGCCAAGCCTAAGATGTCATGGGGAAAAGAGGCCGCTCCGGATAACAAAAAATAGGAGACGATCGTGTTCTCTAAAACGGCGTGGACAAGAAAAGAGCCTAGACGGGAAGGGAGGACGAGCGCGTCAAGCGTGCATGCATTTGTACTCGACTCTGACGAGTAGCGTGCAGCATTGCGCAAGCTGCACACGCTGTACGCCTTCAGGCCTGGAAACCGAGAAACGTCCTGGAGCAGAACTCAACTCTGCCTTGTTCTCATGTTAACCCCGATGTAAGGCAAATCGCCGTCACACGAGTTCTTTGCAAGCATTATTATTGTTGTTTTTTTTTTCATATACAAATAATGCAGGCCCTTTTCGTGCTCAAGCAGGTGTGCTTAAAAGGATGTAAACAAAAACAAAAGAGACATCAGAGTCAACAGGTCAGAAAACTGAGCTAGTTGGTATACGTTAATGATGATAAATCCAGGCGCTCACATAAAACGACACAGAGGGGACACAGCGCTTACTCGCAACTACAAAAATTTTTATTCAGAGGCTTCTATATATACACTACAAAAACCAAAACAAACTCAGAGTAATCGCACGCCACATGCCGACCGATGAGCAGGAAAAGATTAACACGCAGTTTTCAGTCGCTCTTTCAAAAAAACTTTTAGAGTCACTTGGGAAACTAGCGCAGGAATATTTTACGATGTGCGGAACAATGATTAGGTCGAAATAAAAAGACAGTGAAACAGATCAACATCAATGGGACTTTACAAATTCCTTCAAATCTCTCTGCTTTGAATACACTCCACGAAAGCCTCAACAGTACAGCAGTACACTGCCACAACAGGCAAACTATTCCTAAAGCCGATTGCACTTATGAACAGGCAATATTTATGTGAATTAATGTAATTAGTTTGGTTTGGATTAAATGTTCGACGGAGAGTCGAACAACACTTTTTTAAATGGGTGGCTATATTGCCGTAAGTGTTTTGAAGAGTATGGAAACACGCACGCGTTTTGAATAGCTAGGACAATGAAAAGCTACTGCTTTGGAACAAGCCGTAGATATGCTGATGAAGTATCTTTAAAGTTGGTACACGGTGGTGCGACCAATGAGCAAATAGGCATCAAGCGGTAGGTGAGAACTGCATCGCTCCGTCCCATAAGCAATTATTAGAGGATTTATTTAGCGAGGACGTAGCAGTACATATGTATACCGGACCAGCCGGGAGCCTACCGCGCATGCGCACTAGCAGGGGCCTATCAAAACATAACCGCATGCGCATGCGCCGCAGATACCTGGCTCGTCTAATATGCGCGAATACGCGGCTACCTCTCCGCTGTACTAAAATTCTTATCTCAGTTGCCCGTATTCTTGCCAACAGCCCTGTCGACCTTCGCGAAATTCCGAGTATCTGCCTAACAACACCAACTGCCTAACAACACCTGCGCCAAGCCGCACCACGGCTGGGCTGCGGAAAATGCTGCGGGACTACAACTCGCAGGACTAAGCAGGTAGATGGTCTTGCAACGCCCTTGCCTTCACTGGGCGGTGCACAGAATTTATCGCGCGGGCGGTGTGCGCGGCAACGCGCTCTGCCCTCACGTATAGCATTAACCGAAGGGGACCGCCTTAAGTCACGGATGCGAGCACCGGTGGCAGCGAACAGATTGCCTGCGCGCCATATAGCCAGCGCATGCGGCGGCGCGCAGGGAGCCGAGTGAGCTCCCTATAAATCACCGCCTAACCTGCACCCAGAAGCGACGGGCCGGGCTTGCGAATATAGAGAGAAGAGACAGTGGCGCGGAGGAACGATCGTTGCGCCCTCCAGCGTGTTCCTGGAAAGCGGCTGAGTAAGGTTTCGTCACCCCGAGTGAACGTGCGCTTCGAGGACAACCCATAGCTCTTGCCAAGGAGAAACGTTAAGCACACGCCGCAGCTGTAGCGGTGTAACCGGTTGCCATATTGACGGCCTGTCTCCCAGGCTCGTATACATGGGATGCCTAAAACTAAACGGAAGTAGCCTGCGGGACTAAGCCACGGAAATCTGAAAATTAAATGCGTGAACCAATTATCCCGGCTCCCTTACGTCACACTAGGAGTGCGATCACATTTGATAAGGGGTGAACAGGGCAGCTAGGGAGAAGACCAGGTTTTGAAGAATGGCAAAACGAGCTGTATTAAGTGCCCGTTGTGTAGAAGTTTTCCATTTGCGCCAGCTGAGGGCGTGATAGTTCGGTAAGGAATGAAGGAGTCAGTGTGGTATGCGTTATGGTCGGCGCCATGATTACCATAATTTGGTTGTTGGTTTTTAGTGCCCTAAATTCAAGTTCAAGATAAGGTGAGTTGCAGTTACGGTTATTTCCGAACGGTCAGGTCAAGGGGACGCAATATTGTCCTCACGCTGGAGAGTAAGTTGCATTATGTGACGGTCACCTGCTGATAAGATCGACCTCCTCTTATAACAAGACACGGAGTCAGAAGTTCGGATATTGGAAATTTCGGAGACTCACTGCGGTTTTCACCAAATAGTGAACTGCCGTGCTATCGCAACTATGTCTATAGTTTTGGCGGAACACACGGCGCGACATGCCGGGATGCACTGATCATAGAGCCCCAAGGCTGGTCGGACTGGAGGGTTTCTAAACGCGAGGCTTGGCTTCAGCCTCAAAAAAAAAAAATCAGGACGCCTCTAAAAGCCAACAAGGTATTGGGTTTAAAGATCGTCGGCGTAATTTACACTTAAGCTAAACGTAATTCAGTCCACGAACAAAAACACGACGACGCTTTTCTTAAAAAAATCGCCTAATGCAACAAACGAGACTGTCCACATGACCATTTAACGATGACTCTAAAAAACATTCTTGCCGTGACTCCGGCTTGCTGGCGACAACTCCATATTTTGCATGCCTATACTGCGCCTTGCATATTCGCTTCTCCGAAATATCGCCCGCATCTGGACGAGCAGAGATTTGCAACACGTTTTCAAAGCTTCGCGCTCTTCACAGCTTATCAAAGCCTAATGAATGCAAAACAAGAAGAAAAATTGAAACAATGCAGCTGCAGTCAACATCAAGGTACACGCGCAAGAACTTTAAGCGCGTAAACTTCTTCCTTCACGTCAAAGGTACATTGCCGTAATTTGTACTTTTTCTTATAGCTTTTGCCAGTGCTCGCTTGTCTCGTTCGTTAATAATACGACTCCATTACTTCAGGAATTCCTGTCAGCTATACGTGCAATCAAACTAGACGACACGCTTTGACACGCAGCACGCTATAAACAGTTTAAACGACACGGCTGTGCAGGCTGCCCTCACTACTTGCCTTCCGAAACGGCTGACGCAGTCACAAGAGCAAAAAAAAAAATCAGACGCGAACAGCGCGGAGCAAGAGTTTTACGACGTTAAATTCAATTAAAAGCGGACGGGAGGGGTACGAGGAAGGGAAGGGGTGACATTAGGCCTCGTTTTAAAAAACTTCGCCACCAAAAAACTTCTATCACCAAGGAAAAGAAAATTAGAAAAGGAAATCAGACCAATAAATTACGCGCAACGCAGGCGTGTGCGATATATCTAGAGGCTATACATGTGCGTGTGCGCGCGGGGCTCTGAAAATGGCTGCTCTTAACGTAATTTCTTAAGCCAGCTGGAGTAGACAACGACAGAACGCACGCGTTGCCAGAGCGTGCAGTTTGCATAAACGACGGCGTAAGAAAAAGAAAAGAACCAAGCTGGCTGCACAAATTCCTACATAGGCCAGTAAATGCCGGCATCATTTGCTGCACTCGCGCGTGCGTGCACACGCGCGGCATTTAAATTTGCTTTTCTTTCTCGTGATAAAAACTGCGTCTGGTTGAAAAAGCGCGGCTCCACTGTGTTATTTTTTGTTCGTTTGTTTTTATTTTCAGCAACGCTCTCGAGAGGTTTAACAGCCACTCCTATTCTGTATGATAAAAAATAATAATGCGAAGCTTGCGGAGAAAGTTGGCCGGTTTTATATAGACACCATGTGGGAATGGCAGTCTACAGTCAGCTATATTTATACTGTTCAAGCTGAGCAGCGATTTATTTGTAAATGCTGTTAATAAGTGACACGAAATTAAGCGTAACAGCGCGACGCAAAGAATGCAAAAGCTACGCTGCTAAAAGCTGGACGTGTTGTTGTCAGAATGACTTTAGAAATCCAAAGTGTAGATAAGAACCACCGTACCATAAGTGCTGTCTAACACCTAGCTATTTCCTCTGCACATGGTTGGAGTAGGACTCACTTCCCTCCAATGTTTTTGAGGCTTCTAACTTTGCAGAACAGAGTGGGCCTGGTCTTCTTTATTTAGCATTATCGTTTATTGAGTGCAGCGCTGTTTTATTGGCTCGATTATTTGTATTTTCAGCCCTTGTTTCTCGTTTTAACGATGCTCGAGGAACTTATGCCACCTCTCACTCTTGGTCGAGGGGAACTGCCTGCCAAGTACGTGTAAAACAAAAAAAAAAATCACCTTGCCTACTTCAGGAGCAGACAGGAACAAGGCAGATGACGGGCTCTTAATTGGTGTTTGGGGGAAAGGAAATGGCGCAGTATCTGTCTCATATATCGTTGGACACCTGAACCGCGCCGTAAGGGAAGGCATAAAGGAGGGAGTGAAAGAAGAGAGGAAGAAGAGGTGCTGTAGTGGAGGGCTCCGGAATAATGTCGACCACCTGGTGATCTTTAACGTGCACTGACATCGCACAGCACACGGGCGCCTTAGCGTTTTTCCTCATGACGGGCTCGTCAAGATAATTAAACGAAAAAGGAAAAGTCTTTTAAACCAAGGCAGGAATAACGGAGTGTTACTATATCGTACGGTTGTGATGAAGCGAGATGAAAACTGAGTAATCGTTTTGTCTCCTGCCATAAGTATCCTGACCGGGATACTCAGAAGAATAAAAAGGAAAGACAACTCAAATTCGAGCTGTTGGAGCAGCGGCATACGAGGGGGCACAGTGATGTGCTAGAGCTACTCCTACCGCTACGCGAGGACCAGAGTTTAGCCCAAGGGGCTTTAAGTCAAAATTTCACCCAGCGAAATCTATATGCTCCAGATGTACCATCGTACATCATCATCATCATCTTCATAAGCCTGACTACGCCCACTGCAGGGCAAATACCTCTCCCATGTCTCTCGAACCCTGTCTTTTGCCAGCTGCGCCCACCGCGTCCCCGCAAACTTCTTAATCTCATCCGCCCACCTAACTTTCTGCCGCCCACTGCTACTCTTTCCTTCTCTTGGAATCCACTACGTTACCCTTAAGGACCAGCGGTTACCTTGCCTTCGCAGTACATGCCCTGCTCAAGCCCATTGCTTCCTCTTGATTTCGACTAGGATGTCATTAACCCGCGGTTGTTCCCTCACCCACTCTGCCTACGTCCGGTCTCTTAACGCTAAACCTATCATTTTTGTTTCCATGGCTCGCTGTGTTGTCCTTAACTTGAGCTGAACCCTTTTCGTTAGCCCCCACGTTTCTGCCTCGTTGGTGAGCTACCATCCAAGGGCAAAATATATTGAGCACGATTTCTAGCACGTGGCACACGCCCACTTTCCGAGTATCGTGGAGTGGCAAGCGGCGCCATTCGCTTCGGAAGTACGAACCAGAACACGGTCCCGTGACCCGAGGGCACTGCGGAGGTGTGGAGGTGTGTTGGTTCACAAAGGCGGCACTGCAGAGCTCCCCCCGAAACGCTCCCACAAATAAGTGCACAAAGTTGTCTGGCGTTCAGACAGCCCCACAAAGCAGTGTATATATGTGCGAATAACCGCTATACCAAGCGCGGGTTACTGCTCTTTCCATGGCTTGACTTGGGCTGTCGTCGACAATCGGGCGAGTTGTGTCGTACACGAACACGACCTCGAGCAGCTGTTTCGGCGTCACGGGCACGACCTTGGCGACACGGGCAAGCGTAGGCGTGCAGACGCGCCGACGTGTCACCTGTGTCGTTCCACACGGGATCCTGCTCCCGTCGCTTGACGTGCACGCACGCTCGGCGGGCGCTGTCAAGCTCATCGCCTCAATGAAGGCCGCCGCCTTGTTTACCTTTCCCACGTTTGCAATGCTTTGCAAGCGCTTACGAAAGTACATGTACGAGAACTGTTAATGGGAACTCTTATTTTGAACAACTGAACAACCAAATTTACTTCTAGCCCAGCAGCGAATTTGAATCGAAATGAAAGGGACAGCGCCTCTTGATTTTTGTTTATTCTAGATATAAACTAACATTTAAAAAATACAAAACCTTTAAAAAGTGCATATCGTTCTTAAATTAAGAGACAATTGAATTTCAACAATACAACCTAGTGAAAGTAAGTTCATTGTTTAATGACTATAGTGAGGTTACATAACAAACTGGCCACCTAGTTTCAATTTAAACTTAACTGACTCACCTCCATGTACATGCTGCTACCATAACATCACCAATGCCGAAATGTTATAAAATTATATATTTGGGTTTTTAAAAAATAATCAAATAACCTGCATGTCATTTGTTCTCACCTTTACAAGCCGTCACGCATACACGCCAAGGTGATGGTTTCTTGCACGTCTAGATAGTTAGCGCTGACTTCATCCTTACAACGTTATTTATACTGCTTCGACCTGTATGTACGCACGTACGTATTTCTGTATGCATATATGAATGCATGCACGTCCTGTGCGCAAAGGAAGGAAGGAAGGAAGGCCTCAGACGTTGCTGGCACATACCCACTACGGGGGAGTGGCCAAGACACAGGCGGTTAATTACTGGATACAGGAAATTTTTGACGGGAAAAGCAGTGGAAATAGTATGTAGTCTGATAGATTGGAAGAGGGAAGGAAAGCGGTCCAGTTAACTTGGAGATCGAAGACGGGACAATTGCATAATGTGCATAATAGTACACAAAGTGCATAATAGTGCGCAAAGGAGTCCGCAACAGCTTAGACAATAACCTATCATCTTCTTCCTCGCACGCCAACAATAACGAGGCCTGTGCCTTCTCCTAAGGGGGCTAAGCCTAATCAGAGGTTAGAGCTCGCCCCCACGCAAAAAGGATTGCCCTATGGACCCCCGCGCTCCCTGCTTGCTTGCATGCACTGACCAAGAAACAAAGTCGCCGAGTCCACGGCACCTAACCTTACCCCGACCATGCAAATGATCATTTCTCAGGAGCACCCCCAAAGGCACCGCGGCACACCTCCGTGCTGCAACCGAAACGGGCTCTGCAGGGCGGGAAAAATATTGGCGTAACCGTATAGTTGAGTGCCGAGCGTTGTTCGAGTCAGCCCCGGGGGGGAAACCTCTCCGAACGACGGCCGCGCCAGCAGCGGGGAGAAAAAGAAATCAGAAAGCAAACAGAATAAACCGCGTGCTGCTCGGAGATATCCCTGCTGGTTCCAGCGCGTTTGCTTTGTTTATACCGCACACGCGCCTACTGCGCCGTAGGAGAGAGCGGAGGGGGGGGGGGGGGGGGTGAGTCGATTAACGCCGAGTTCGCGCGGGTTGCTGCCGCGTTGCGGGGTTAACTAAAGCGCGTCCCCCAAATGAGTTCCGTAGTGGGATTCTCTCCTTCCCTCGCAGTGGCCAGCGATAATGCGAAATGTGGCCGCCTCGACGGCTCAGGTGAGCGCTATGTGGGTAAATGCGGAGCTTTGCCTAACCGCTGCCTAACGTAACAATGTTGCGCAGTCAGAGAAGCGCGTGTTTTTTTTTTGTTCGCGCCTAACTTCCTCTTTTTTCTTTTTCTTTCTCGCTCTCTCTCTCTGTCCTCTTTGTTTGCTTTTCTTCGTGCTGTTTTCATTTTCGTGGCGGAGCTAGAGCTCATGAATGAGGAATGCGAGGTCCCACCGCTCTTGATAAATTAGGAGTGAGGTGGTATTAAGAAACCGCGGTCGTTCATCACGAGCTGTAATTGCGGGTGCTACGCGCGATCAGGAAGCGGGCCGGATATTGTACGTATAAATGCGCAGGGATTTTGCCTCTAACGACGTGCGCAGCTTGCTAAGACTTACAGGATTGGTTTGCTCGAACGCCGCTGGTCCTTAGCATACGGGAGGAGGAAATACGCGTACATATATACGAGTTGCTTAAGAACGAAAATTGCCGGTTTTGGGCTTTTGGAACTCCTTGGCTTCCATTATGAATTTGGGATACGATTAAAGAACACAGGCAACTCGTTCCTACCGTTCTCTACATTGTGTGCGGTCGCTAAGAAACTGCTTTTCTCAGTAAGCACAGCCTGGTGTACAGGTCGAAATGAAAAGTTCTATGTTTTCTTCAAATTTTTAATCTCAATGTTAAAGCAATAACGCAGCCGATCGTGAGTTCTGATTCAAATCACGTGACTAAATTCTGAGTGACGTTTTGAAGTTCCAACACGACGCTCCATACAAGTACATCGCACCCCGGGGACCAAGTGATTGATCCACGAGGTCGTAGAAGCCTCTCGTAGAATCAAAAGCGAAAACTGCGCAAGTCACTTCTCTATAGCCTTGACAGTTCAGGAGGTTCTCTTCCTTAGGACGGCTTCTTGTGATCACTGCCACCTATACGTTATCCCTGAGTGCGGTTTGACGCCGTTTTCTTTTGACATTTACTTGTTCCGTCCGTGTATACATATATTAGAGAGATTTAGCATACTGGAGACGTACTAGCGGAGATACACATATTAGAGAGATTTAGCATACCGGAGATGTACTAGCGGAGATACATATATTAGAGAGATTTAGCATACCGGAGATGTACTAGCGGAGATACATATATTAGAGAGATTTAACATATCGGAGATGTACTAGCCGAGATACATATATTAGAGAGATTTAGCATACCGGGGATGTACTAGCGGAGATACATATATTAGAGAGATTTAGCATATCGGAGATGTACTAGCGGAGATACATATATTAGAGAGATTTAACATACCGGAGATGTACTAGCGGAGATACATATATTAGAGAGATTTAGCATACCGGGAATGTACTAGCGGAGATACATATATTAGAGAGATTTAGCATATCGGAGATGTACTAGCGGAGATACATATATTAGAGAGATTTAACATACCGGAGATGTACTAGCGGAGACGTATACCGGGTTTACGTACGACTGTTACGCACGCGCAGTGGTTCTACCCGGCCGTGCGCTTGCAACTGCGCATGCGCAACTCCCGTACGTAAAACAGGTATAGGTCTCCGCTAGTACATCTCCGGTATGCTAAATCTCTCTAATATATGTATCTCCGCTAGTACATCTCCGGTATGCTAAATCTCACTAATATATGTATCTCCGCTAGTACATCTCCAGTATGCTAAAAACGTCTACATGTCTGTTTTACGGTAAACCAACAGTCTCGAGTCAGCGCCTGTCCCATCCCCCATGTCATCGTCCCGTTACAATTTGCACTGTTTCCGAGACAGTCAACGCCTAGCAACTTACCCTAACTGCAGTGTCAGTGCTATGCAACAAAACACCTCTGCTGAAAAGAGAAGGCCGACAGGAGGGACAAGGGGAAAAAATAAACAAACACCTCCCGTGACTCCTCGTCACCATCAAGCCCGAAAAGGGAAAGACTGAGCGAACGCGCCATTCAATAACCCGCAGGTGTGTAACAGCGACCGGCGAATGCGCGCGCTTGCGCGCCCGGCTTGCATTATGACGCCCCTGCCGAGCCGGAAACTTTTTCCCGCGGGATTCGGAAGAAGGGGGAAGCGGCTAGGGAAAAAGGGGATGGCGCAATATGAGCGCGCGTGCACCGCCCCCCCCCCCCCTCTTCCTCCCCCTGCTCCCCCCCGTCGACGTTCTTCCCTTCCCAGCGTTCCCAGCGCTCTGCCGCGGCGCGGAGAAGAGAACGAGATGTCGTATATTGATTACTGCCCGTCGCCTCTCACGCGAGAGAGCAGAAGCGGTGCGCACGACTCCCAGGAGAGGAGGACGCAATGAACGAACGTCGTTCGTTTGCGCAAGTTATAACGAACCTCATTATTAAAATATACTGAGTGCATATATATAGCAGAAAGGAAATGAGGAGAAGAGGAAAAAAGAAAAAAAGAAACGAGAGAATATCCGGCGAACAAAACAAAAAGAAAGAAAGGCTTCCTGTCAGCGCTGGCCACGGAACCAGAGTGCACCGCGGCGATGATGACGTGCTTTGTCTTGGGCTTAACGAAAAGCGGGCCTCCGGACTGTTTCGGGAGCGCGGATTTTAATTTAACGTCTCCATCATGTGGAAATGAAAGGAAAATAGTGGTAAGAGAAAAATGAAACATCTCCGGATTGGAGGCGTGTACGCGTGCGCTCGGAGATTTTCGAATGCTAAATGGGACACGTGAGAGCTTTTAGCTTGTCGACGTGGTACATTATTTTTCGGGTCCAGAGGTACAGAAGCACAGGGCGCGCTAGGGAAACACGAAGGGGGGGAGCGCGCTGCGACGACTAATAGATTTCTGAGCGCAGTTTTTAGTTACGTAAACACGCACGTAGACTTTGAAAGGCTGGAGGTTGAAAGCCCGTACACGGTTTTTATAAGGAGTGGATTTATTTCCCTTTTAACTCTTTTCATTTTCCTGTTTTTAAAGTCGTCCTAGCTTCAGCGTCAAAAGAAATAACATTGAAATTTATGAAGTGGAGAGTTGGACGAAAACTAGTCTGGTCAGGGTAAATCATAAAAACGTGATATTGTAGACGTCTTTTTTTTTTCGGCGTTTACAATTTAACGTTGTCATGATAAGTTATACTTAACAGTTCGACAGCTCGCCAGACTCCTCCACGAGCAAGCTTATTTATAATTTAATTACACAAATTTATAATTTATAGAAAACATGCACAAGTTTTATCATACTTGTTTTTGTCCTTTATTTTATTACGTAACTACACCCGTGGGTTAAGTTATTTATCACTGAAATATCTTACACCGCACAAACTGCAAATAAAAATATATGACGATGGAAGTTTTGGCTGCGACATGAATTGTTGGATATAAAATTTAGAAATACGCCAAAAGAAATAACACGATAATTTATACTTTACCGCTCAGTTATAACTGGCCAGAATCCTCCACGAGCAAGCTTGGCAAATGGGGGTAATATATATGAAAAAAGCTATGCAAATACTCTATCATATTTCTTCTTGTCTTTTGTTTTCTTCGCTGCCCTGTTACGTAACTACATCGATGGGTTGAATTATCACCGAATTATCTTACACCTTACCATTTGCAAATATATGACAATGGAATTTTTGCCTCCGACTTGAATTGATGGATTTAAGATTAGGAAATTTTTCGGCGAATAGATTTAAAGAAAAATATTGCTCACACGGGAGCTCAAACACAAATAAACAAACACACTCTGTTATTATTATTATTTATCAGTGTGGTAATAACGAGCGTAATTCTCGGGATGTCGAAGGGGACTGGATGCGAAGGATTCCTATCATGTTAATGCACTGTCACCGCTTGCGTCCAGAGCACCAGTCGCGCGTGTACCCGGACTGAAATACATATGCGCACTCAGCGGTCGTTCACCCCCGCCGCCTCTACAGTGCAGTACAGCGCGTACAGTGCAGGAGTTAGTTCTTGTCCACAAAAACACTGCACTTCCAGGGACATGAGCCATTCGCTGAGTGTAAATAGGGACTCGGTAAACTGAAAAAGGATGCCCGCTCAATCAAAGTATCGTGGCCTGTCCCATGAACAAGTAAGAACAAACTGAACACCACCGATGTGAAATATTTTCTAACTATTGATCAAACAACGCCGAAACAAAGTTATTTACTGCACATTACCGTTCAAAGACAACGAAAATACGCTGAACAGCAGACACGACCTGGACCTTGTACGCCAAACCTCATATAGGCCCCTATATCCCATACAGCCATATAGGAGCTAATATATAGGAACATATAGGCATATAGGTATAGATACCTATATCGCTCTTATAAAGCAAAATGACCTTCCGTAACTAACGACTGAAGCATGCCCGTGAGACACCGGCTATGCCCACATGACCCCCTAGCTTCTGTTATACACCTACACCCCTTCCACCCCCCCACCCCCCTCCTACCCTGAAAAACCTCACGTCTCAGCGTTTTCACCGCGCTCTTGATGTAGACATTCACTGGCGAAGGTTATTTACTCGACCTAAAGGAAAACTCGAGCGCGCATCACGCTCCGACAGTTCGTCGTGCGTCGACCCTCAGGCATGTTGCGCTCGTGCGCGCCCGCACGTCGCACCGCACGACGCGGTCGAACCTTCAAAAGCGTCGTCGCCGTGTGATCTGTTCCCAGCGGAAGACCGCGCCGTTCACCGACCTTCGACTTCTATACCGCAAGCTGCTCTCCGCGCCAGAGGCCAATTGTCGTTAGAGCATTCACGGATGGCCCGCGACATTACGCCGAGAATGCACTGCGCTCACTCGGCTCTCGCTCCGAGAGTGAAGGAGGGAGAGGAGGAGGAAGGGTAACGTAAGGGAAGGCGGAGAGCGGGGGAAGACAGCGGAACAGATCTCTGCGCCCTTGTTGCCTCGCTATATCCGCGCACAAAAGGAACGCTCGGAGAGAGAGCTCTGCTCGGCGCTTTAGCGGAGTTGAAGCGGAGAAGGACTCGCCTAGGCAGAGGCGGAATCGCTCAGAATAGCAGTGCTTCCTCCGTGAGCGTTCCTCCTCCAGCCAGCCATTCGTGTACACGGAATCGCCCTCCACGGTATTAGCGGTGTCGGGGGCGGCGGTGAACGCCTTCTTGGTTGTACGCGGAAAGAACGCACACCATACGCGCGCCCAGTCTGTCTGTCTGGCCCGCGGTTGATCTCGCTTTGTTCCCTCGGAAAGCTTGCTCACTGGTGCGTGGCATTGTGGTGGCGTGGCAGTGACGAAACGGGCCCCGATTGAGGGCCGGAAGGAAAAAAATAAATAAAGGAAATAAAAACTATGATGCTGCGGAGCAGTGGCAGGGGCGTTATTACGCCATTCTTGTTCTTTGTGTTTTTTTTTCGTTGACTCCACTTTCGCATGACGCTTGATGAGTGAAGGCGTCAATGTACGCTCGACGACGGCTGTTTCAGCGGTATTTGTTCTTTCATTCTTGTTTCAATTCGGGTTCCAGTAAGCAAGGCGAAGCCGCCTTGGAGAGTCTTCGTGGGTGGCCTCTTTAAATTCGTGCACTTGCGAAGCGTGTGCACATTCCTAATGGCCAGTGACTTTGTCGTTTGAAACCATAGAGTTTCTTACTATTAACTAGAGGGAAAGCTGGCGCCCCGTCTATGGGAGTTTGAATGGAGCTTCCTCGAGACCACCTGTACCACCATGGGCGCTCTAAGCATCATGGGGCGGAGAGCTACCGACTGCAGAACCACAACTTTTGGCCAAAAAATAATGAAAAAACAAACTTTGTTCAATAATCAAGAATGTCCTGACGTTCAATGTCTTGTCTATAAATTGCAACAGAGAAGCACGTAAATGCAAAGTTTGCCCAAAATCAGCGATGGCTTGCTCTCCTATTGGCCAAGCATTGCAGGCTACAAAAGCCAACATTTCGTGCTTAACAGGCGCACTTTTAAAAAGAAATATGTTTTTGAAAAAAAAAAATGTTGTCCTTTCAACATCTTAAAAGGCTTTTCCACAGCATTTCGGAAAACAAAAACCTTTTATTGGCGTCGTGTGCTGTTGCGTTTTCGATACTATGGTTTTTGCACACTACTTCTACGCCGAAGTCGTCTGCGCGCGGAGGGTGCCGTCGATTCGGAATGGGACATCTCTGTAACGCCACTCTGTGTTCCCGAAGAAAACCTACTGTCCTGCACCAAGTAGCTCATCGCCCCATGATGCTTTGCGCGCCCATGGAGGTACAGGTGCAGTGCCGCCAGCTTTCCCTCTAGTTGATAGTAAGAAACTCTATGTTTGACACAGAGCGTACAAGCCATAACAAAAGTGGCGATTCAGTTTTCAGAAAAAAAAAAAAAAGCCAGTAGCACAAGAGGGCGTTTGATTGCCTATCAGGTCGACGCTAAAGTGCTTGGCCACAACTGTGAAATTGTAGATATTCTGACTCGCTAAGAGAGAGAGAGAATGAAAAGGAAAAGCAGGGAGGTTAACCAGATGTGAGTCTCCGGTTTGCTACCCTACACTGGGGATGGGGGATAGGGGTTAGAAAGATGACAGAGAGGAAAATGCAAAAAAAAAAGGAACGTGCACACATGGAGACACACACACACAAGGCGTTCCAGTTAGTCTTTCACACAGGCCGGTAGATTGTAAGAAGCGCAAAAGCGCTTGCACGGCCTTCTTCTGCGACGGTAGGTCCTTTCGATGTTGTAGAAAACTACACTGCTGGCTATGAGGCTCAGAGCAGTGGATATCTGGATTTTTTTATTTTTTTGCTGCTTACAGTTCTTCAACGTGAACTTAAATCTCTGTATACACGCCTGCATTTTCTATTATTATTTTTCGACCGGCCAAATGTATCAATCCCCGGTAGGTGTCGCATTTGCACATTGAGTCTATACAAATTAATTCCCAGCATCCATACGTGATCGCCAGCCTGCCATTGCCGCGGACATTCAAAGATAACTTTTTTGGCGGATATTTGCGTACATCAGGTTCGCACAGGGTGGTGATCGTCGTATCCTATTCAGGAGCCTGAACCAGCGTTCTGCCGGTGTTCATTACCCAAAGCAAAGGAAGAGAAACTACAGGTGACCAAACGATGCTTAATTCCCCGCATTTGCTGTGAGAGACTGCAGGCAAACTTCATTGTGCAAATGCTCAATGAATTTTGCTTTATTACGCCAAATAAAACAAAACAACTTTCCCTCTTTTTTATTCTTTGTGCCAACCATTTCTGTGTACACAACTCATTGTTCACGAAGCGGTTCTACGGCTTTCATAATCAGTGTCCGTGGATTTCTGCTGTAGAGACGCCCAAACGTCACCGAGAAGCTCGATTGTCGATGCATTTTACATAAGGAGCTCTGATAAATTATTTCGAACGACGATACAGGTTCTCAGCGTACCACGTCCGGCACCGCACCGACGGGTCGAAAGTTCGGCCGAGTTCGCCGGCAGCGCCCGAGTTCGCCGGCAGCGCCCGAGTTCAAAGACCCGCCAGTGCATAGATGTTCAGACAGGGTATACGACGAGACGGGTGGTCAATGCAATGATTCTGTTGTGAATTTACCCGCGTGTCGTGTCGCCAATCTTTCGTTGTACAGACCGTAGCAATCGATATGCAAACAGCGTCTGGTTAGTATTTAAAGGGCGCCTTAGAAGAGAGTATATTTCAGTTGAAATATCAAAACGGACGGTGCGCTTTCTGACCAGTTATTGTTTTTAAGTGCCCTAGCACTAAGACCCGCATTCGAAGATTTCGCCCATCTTTGTCTGAAGCCTGCTTGACTTAGGTCCCCCGCCTGCCACCTAAGTGACGTAACCTTGTTACGTCATCATAACCTGCCCAGCGGGTCGTGGGCACTTAAACAAATTATTTGTAACGAGAGGTTGCTTGGGAAGAGCAACCTCGGTCTCATAAGCCCCACAGATGGCTGTGTTTTAAACAGCCACCTGCCGGAGAAGTGGCGCGTTGCTTGACCGCTGCACCACAGCGCCAGGAACGGTAGACAAACGGAGCATGATAAAATACTTTTAGTGGCCTTTTAGTGCGCTAGCATTAAGGCTCCCATTTGCCGATTTATACGATCTTCGTCTGAAGCCTGCTTGACTTTGAAAGCCAAGCCTCGAAGCGACGCTTATTTTGTATACATATAACGCTCGACTTTCATCGCGAGTGCTACGCAGCGTTCTAATGGTAATTAGGTTCTTAATTTCAAACTGCTCGCAAATGCACCTGGGGAAAACTGTGAATAGTGTAACTTTGCTCGCGACTTGGCTTGCAACAGCGGTGCATTTTTCGTTTGCCTCTTCGTTAAATTGAGGAAGACACTGAGGAATACATGCATTACTTATGGGATATACGAATAGTGAGCCAGCGCTGTGAGATTCTATAGGATAACGACATAATGCGCTGCATATAAAATGAGGCGCAACAGGCGCGGAGCTATTTAATACTTCTCTGATCCTACACCTGGAGGGGCGTCAACGCATTATGGAAATTGGTATCCTGCCTACCCCCTCCGACCGCCACGCACACAAAATAAAAATGAAAATAGCGCGTGAAAGTATCACCCTGCACCGAGAGGCACGCCCACTACAGAGAGGTCGATCGAGCGACCTCCATCCATCCATCCATCTCTTAAAGCTGCTCCAGGAGCGAGGAACCCTATACCATCATGGACGATACCTCTTCCGAGTGCGTTATCATTAAGTCGGGGACGCTCTTAAATGCTTAAAACCACACTCAAAGAACACAGAGAGAAATAAGAAAGCCCTTTGTCGTTGCTGTTCGATGTTCCGACGCCTCGACCTTCCGCGACGCTGCGACCCCCTCCTCAACCCCCCCCCCCCCCCCCCCCAATCATGCCCGTCAATCCTCTTACTCGTTTCCTCAAGAACCATCGCCACGAGTAATATGTTAACGAGCCGCCACAGCGAACCGATCAATTCCCGAATGAACACTCGTTAGCTGCGAGCGTAGCGCGCATTTGCTTTTGACCAGCCTGCAAGCGCTCAACAAGCCACGCGTCCGCGGTTCAAACGCTGCAGCGGCTTTTTCAAGCCCCACGCCTCGATCCTGGCGGCAAGCGGCGCACAAACAGGCCACAACCACGAGCCTCGATCGCAAGAGATTGTTGCGACAGGCAACGCCTGTGCCTACGCCCCCCCCCCCCCCCCCCCCCCCACCCCTTCCTTCCTTCCTTCCCCGCAGCGGTTCGGCGGTATTATTGAACGGCCATCGCTAATAATGGCCTTATCGGCGGAACCACTGCCCGTGCCCACGGCCACAAGAGCCATGTGCGTTTTCTGTGCGCGTGCAGCAGAGGCAGTGTGTGTTGTGATCGATCGTTTGATCCCTGGCCGGAGGGCCATCCCTCGGGCGCCATGCGCCCCAATCTTTTGGAATAACAACGACAGCAGCACCCCCCCCCACGGCGCGCGAATCGGAAACAGCGCCCGGGTCGAGAACGCGAGTGCAAGCCTCGTGTGTGGTGTTTGTATGAGCGCATATCCTCGCGTAGACGTGTTGGCTTGACGCGAGCGCCAAACAGAGCACGCCTGTTCCAAACACGTTGCCCCAGCTGCTATTCTTTATTTTTTTGTAAGCCTGAATACGTGCGAGCGATAGTCTTGTGCCTCATACATAGGCCGCCCTGCTCTGCGCTCGGGCAAAAACGCGAAAATGCTCTCTGCGGAGATTTGCGCGTCGCTTCGGAGATTCTGGATTGTGCGCGCGAGTGTGTCTGCGACGAGGAAAGATGGTTTCGCTCCGGCGTCGTCTGAGCGACTGAAAACGCAGGAATAGGTGATGCAGTGAGTGATCCAGAGTTGGGGCCCAGACAACGGCGAACAAAGGAATGGACGAGGAATCGGTTTGAAGCGCAGAATACAGCACAGGAAGGAATGAAGTTGACAGGACACAGCACAAAATAACAACTCAGGTTCTTATTGAAAGACCACTTGCTTTTGTACAGCAGCTGCTCTGATCAACAAAATATTTGCTGCGCTTAAAACAAATTCCAGCATTGCACCAACTAGTCTGCAAGAACGTCGTCCTGACGAGGAAGCGGGAACAGTGAGGCCTAGGGCTTGAAGAAAAAACCAGGAAAGTTTCCAGTGGCATTATAATGAATGAATGAATGAATGAATGAATGAATGAATGAATGAATGAATGAATGAATGAATGAATGAATGGGTCAGTGATTGATGAATTAACTGATTGAGTGAGTGAGCCAGTGATTGATTCACAGACTGAGTGACAGATTGATTGAGTGTGTGCCTGAGTGAGTCAGTCATTAATTAACCGATATAGTGAGTGAGTCAGGGATTCATTGATTGACTGATTGAGTGAGCGTGTGCGTGGATCAGTGATTAATTGATTGACTGATTGAGTGAGTGAGTGAGTGAGTGAGTGAGTGCTTCCAATACAGGAAGCCGTTCCAGGACAGCTGAATAGAGGGAAGAAGAGAGAAATACAATGCGGAACCTGGAAGGTCAACATAACCGAACGACAGTGCGCAACGCATTTGATTTATTCGGCTGCAGCGCACATAGCTTGTACGACTGCTTGACGTCCACTACATAGGCGCCATCAACGCGCATGCGCATGGAAGCTTATTAAGGGCGGTTCACGTTAGTCATAGAGCACTTTCGCTATATGAAGCCTCAGAAGTACCGGTTAGGAAGGAACTGGGAAATGAAGAAAGAAAGAAAGAAAGAAAGAAAGAAAGAAAGAAAGAAAGAAAGAAAGAAAGAAAGAAAGAGAGAGAGAAAGAAACAAAGGAAGAAAGAGAGAAAGAGGGAGAGAAAAAAAGAAGAAAGAAAGCAAGAGAAAAAGAAAGAAAGAAAGAAAGAAAGAAAGGAAAAAGAAAGAAAGAAAGAAAGAAAGAGAGAAAGAAACAAAGGAAGAAAGAGAGAAAGAGGGAGAGAAAAAAAGAAGAAAGAAAGCAAGAGAAAAAGAAAGAAAGAAAGAAAGAAAGGAAAAAGAAAGAAAGAAAGAAAGAAAGAAAGAAAGAAAGAAAGAAAGAAAGAAAGAAAGAAAGAAAGAAAGAAAGAAAGATTCAGTGGGTAGTCTCGCACGAGTACATGTGCACGCAATTTTTGTCGCACCAAGCTTAACGTTCAGCACAGAATATGTGCTTCGGGCTGCCTCTTCTAGCCCCGCCGCAATGCAGGCGGCGCTGCCTCGCGGCTTAAAAATTGGCTCGCTTCCGTTTCCGTCCACACAGTTTTCAGCCAGCGAGGTTCAAAAGAAGGAAAGAAAGAACGGGGCAGAGAGGAGAGGGACGACGCGCGACCCCGTTATACGCAAATACTTTTTAACTTGCGCACGTTTTGTTGCGTTTTCCTGGCGTCTAATAAAGCTTGCGTCAGAGAAACGGCGCATCTCCTCTTCCTGCTCTGATATTCCCCGCTATAGTTTTGCTGCCCTACTTAGCGGCTTCACAGCGGATGGAGCTTTTCTTCCTCTCTCTCTCTTTACCCTCACCGACACATTTCACTTAACGCTAAGCCACAGTAAATCTCCCAGAAGAGCGCGACACTGTTGTGACAGTGGAGACAGGCTGTCCAAAGTAAGCTAAGCTGCCGAGTTAGTTAACGAGTGACTGACACAGCAGAGGACTAAGTTTGAGAGAATTCTTTCACGTGTATTTTTTCGGCGGATCTCATTAGAGAGTTTTAGCATGGCGTGATGCGCTGCCGCGATCCGAAGACTCCAGGAGACAGGAGTTACCGCACAACGCTAAGCTAATGATCTCTCGCAAACGTCATCAAGGTTCGACGAAAACTCGCCTGATCGCGACCATGGTGGTGGTAGGGGGACAGACCATGCCAAACATAAAAGGGACAGAGACTGATCACAAAACAATGGTTATTATATCACGCATTATTTCTCTACATACCAGACAAAAATGAGTAGAGCTTGTGGATAGGACGCTTACGATCTAGAAAACTGGGCTGCGCCTTACCCACCAACCTTGTAGCATTGGGGACAAAATTCTCCACTGCACGCAACAGCAGATTTTGATGCAGATATACAAAGTGTGCTAATTATCTGTTCATTTCACTAGCACACACTGCAAAGCCAAAGAGCAACTCTCACCTCCGCGAATGTGGCTGGTAACCACAGGCTGATAGCAAAGCTGTAGGCGTTGGTGGGCGGTCGCGTGTCGTGGGGAATTTTGTCCCCGATCTCGTGTTTCTTGACAACTCAATATTTTCAATTATGTCTCTCTCCCTCAGCCATGAAAAGACAAAAAATGCATAAAAGTAATTTAGGAGGCCGTAGAACACGGAAGCACTTTACAGGTAATGTCTGCCGCCATGATGTATGCGTAGGCAAGGTGGCGATGAGATTCCAGGATTACTAAAGCGCAATACACGATTGGTGCTACCCTGCGCGGATGAGAGTTATGGAGACTCCATCTGTCCGCA